>NW_020171825.1:3139446-3140087 GCF_003031525.2 Neophocaena asiaeorientalis asiaeorientalis | reverse complement strand
AACTCCTGGCAACCACTGATCTTTTAACTGTCTCCATAGTTTTGCCTTTTCCAAAATGTCATATAATTCAAACCGTACAGTATGTAGCCATTTCAGACTGGTTTCCTTTACTTAATGCGCCTTTAAGTTTCCTACCTGTCTTTTCATGGCTTGACAGGTCATTTCTTGTTAACGCTGAATGATATTTCATTGTCTGGATGTACCACAGTTTATCCATTCACCTATTGAAGGATATCTTGGTTGCTTCCAAGTTTTGGCAGTTATGAATAAAGCTGCTATGTACATATGCAGGTTTTATATATTCATAATTATTCACTTTTGGGGGTAAATACCAAGGATTGCTGGATTGTATGATAAGAGTATGTGTAGTTTTCTACGAAACCACTGAACTGTCCTCCAAGTGGCTGTACCATTTTGCATTCCTACCGGGAATGAATGAGAGTTCCTGTTGCTCCTATCATTTGGTGTTGTCAGCGTTCTAGATTTTGTCCATTCTAGTAGGTGTATAGTGGTATCTGCTTTAATTTGAATTTCTCTGACAAAATATGATGTGCAGCATCTTTTCACATGCTTACTTGCCATCTGTATATCTTCTTCATTGAGATGTCTATTAAGGTTTTTCAGCCTTTTTTTTTTTTTTT
>NW_020171825.1:3139027-3139333 GCF_003031525.2 Neophocaena asiaeorientalis asiaeorientalis | reverse complement strand
GGGCACGAACTCACGTCCCCTGCATCAGCAGGCGGACTCTCAACCACTGCGCCACCAGGGAAGCCCTCACTCAATTTTTTAATTGGGTTGTTTGTTTCTTGTTGAGTTTTAAGACTTCTTGGTATATTTTGGATAACAATCCTTTATCAGATGTCTTTTGCAAATATTTTCTCCCTCAAATGGTTTTTTAATACAACATTCAAAATGCCTGAGTTGAGGGGCTTCCCTGGTGGCGCAGTGGTTGAGAGTCCGCCTGCCGATGCAGGGGACACGGGTTCATGCCCCGGTCAGGGAAGATCCCACATG
>NW_020171825.1:3137755-3138790 GCF_003031525.2 Neophocaena asiaeorientalis asiaeorientalis | reverse complement strand
AAGCCTGAGTTGCATTGTCATGATCAGTTTGGTCCCTCACCATCAACCTGTTCTTCTGATACAGTGTCAGCTCTTAATTTCTATTAAAACAGATTATTTTTATCTACATCGGTTTGGAGTATCTGTGATAGCTTTGAGTATCTTTTTAGTGTTATTATCCTCCTAACTTAATTTTTACATTACATTTACAGATTTCTCTCTGTTCTTCAGTGTGCAGTCTGAAACCAAGAGAAAGTTGCAGCATAGAATTGTGGTTTCCTTTCATTACTCGAGCTAAATTACCAGAAGTGCTCTTTTAAGATGAAATATTTAGTCACCTCAAAACAAATCAGTTTAGAGGAAGACGGAAGCCTTATTTAGCTTATGTTTTCCATCCTTACGAGAAGTATTGATGTTTTATGCTGGCAGGCTGTGGTAGGAGCCTTCAACTCCTAGCCAAAAACCGTTCTCTTTCTCCAGAACTGCCATAATACTTTATTGAAAGATTAAAAATATCAATCCCAAGGGTGGGGAAACAGGCACTCTTAAGCACTGTTGGTTGTAGTATAAATTTCTGGATGTCAGTTGAGACTGCATGTATGTATGCATGGCAATCTGGTTATCTAATCTAGAAATGTGATTTTTCTGGTTTAAATGGTGTGCCATACACACACACACACACACACACACACACTATGCATACCTTTGAGAAAGAAGTTATACCTCTAGGTGTAGTTCATCAGATTGCTGTTTGTTAGTGAAAAAAATGAGTAGAGGGGAACTCTCCATGCACAAATGGAGAAGGAGTCATTAAATTACGGTATGTTTGGGTTTCCCTGGTGGCGCAGTGGTTGAGAGTCCGCCTGCCGATGCAGGGGACACGGGTTCATGCCCCGGTTCGGGAGGATCCCACATGCCGCGGAGCGGCTGGGCCCATGAGCCACGGCTGCTGAGCCTGCACGTCCGGAGCCTGTGCTCTGTAACGGGAGAGGCCACAGCAGTGAGAGGCCCGCGTACCACAAAAAAAAAAAAAAAAAAAAAAAAAAAAAATAGGGG
>NW_020171825.1:3086274-3137721 GCF_003031525.2 Neophocaena asiaeorientalis asiaeorientalis | reverse complement strand
CCAAAAAAAAAAAAAAAAAAAAAAAAAAAAAATTACGGTATGTTTATCATAGAGCCTCTATAAAATGGAATACTGTTTAGCCATTAATATGATGTATATCACTTATTGATATACAAAGACCATGATAAGTGAAAATCGAAGCTGATATAATCTTTCATAAAAATTTACATTTATATAGATATGTATAGGAAAATAGTGAGACGATATACATGAAAATAGTTATAGCAATTATTCTCATAGAGGTGAGATTAAGAATGTTTTTCAGTTTCCTCTTTACCTATTTAAATATTGCCATGGGTTTTTTAAAATCATTATGTGTTACTTATTTGACCAGGGAGATGGAGAAGAAATGCTATTTTCATTTTGGAGAAAAGATTTCTATGTTCTCAAGAGTAAAAGGAGGGACAAGGTGTTACAGATCACAGCTCATTAGATAGGGATAAACTTTTTAGCACTGACTTTTTAACACTAACATTTAACAGAACTGACAGGAAGTACAAAATGGGTTGCCTGAGATATGATTTCTACATCACTAAAGATGCTGAAATATAACCATTTGGTAAGGTTGTCATGGAAATGATTAAAGTATCAGGTGTTCTGAGATTTTGCCTTGAGACCCTCTTGGTAGGTGAGATTTTTAACAACGGGTGGAAGGTTGAACAAGGGGACCTTGTAAGTAAAAATCTTTCCGATTCTCATTTCTGAATTTAAAGAGAATTATATTTCAACCTGCTCTTGAAAAAGTGACTGAGAAGACAGCAGCCTGGTAAAATTCATGTGAAGCATAGCCTTCTTTTAATATGCTACAATGCAACACCCTCAAAAGGAAGTTAAAGGAACTGAGTATAGTGCTATCTGTCTACAACTTACCACTGGTGAATAAATGCAGGGAAGAATGAATTGATCCTGGGCTTGCCACAGTACAAAACCATGAACTATACACATACAGTATTGTTTGGGGTCACAACGTAGTAGATCAGGTCAGTGATTCCTAAGCCCTGCTGAACCCCACAATTAGTCTTCAGATTCTCACTGTTGTGGCCTCTCCCGTTGCGGAGCACAGGCTCAGCGGCCATGGCTCAGGGGCCCAGCCGCTCCGCAGCATGTGGGATCTTCCCAGACCAGGGCACGAACCCGTGTCCCTTGCATCGGCAGGCGGACTCTCAACCACTGTGCCACCAGGGAAGCCCTAGATAGGTATTTTTTAATAGGGTCTTGAGTCCTGATCCCACAAATTCAGATTCAGTAGCTCTGGAGTCGGGCCTGGGAATCAGTATTTTTAGTTCTCAAGCTATTTTGGTGATCAGCCGAGTTTGACACAACCAGAATAAAATATACGTACACATATACCCATATCAAGACAGTTACATAAAGACTGTTGACAAACATCAAATGCTTTGAACTATTCATATTTACAAAGCTGCCTTCACTGAGAAGCCATAAACATTCTACAGCTAAGTGATACTCACACCAGTATTTCTGATGTTTCATTCATGCATTAAGCAGAGCTGCTCAAAAGAACTAATTTTATTTATTAATATATTAATAATTATTAATAATTAATGTATAATATATTATTATATATTAATATATCATGCTCATGATACAGTAAACAACACGAACATTCATGTTAATAAAACAAGAGTTCTCAGAATATCAACAAAAATCAAAGTGAGATGCAGAAGCCACTGCATGATCCCGCTCTCAAAGGAAACATCAAGGAAGTTATGCTGAGGTTGAGAAACCAGCTGACGTTTAAGAGGTGGACAGCGTGCTACTCTGCTCTTACTAACGTTAACAATAATACATAAATTAAGTATTTTGGGAATTTTGCATCTTCACCTTTGTTCCCAAGTGATGTGTTTAGAAAAGCGAAAAAATGAAGACAACTCACGAAACTATTATAAATATAGAGCATGAAATGAAAGTACTGCCATCACCTGCCAACCAGGTACCTAGTCTTCCTAGATAATCCAGTTGGCCCTGTCATAGGCGTCACGTTTGTCTTCTGAGGCCACTTTTGCCACCCAGGTTCCTAAGTTCTGTTTAGCCTGAAGTGAACAGGTTTCCTGTGCTGCAGGGTTTCTGGCTGCGGGAGTGGCAGGAGGCTATACAGATGGGCCCCCAGCCATCACACACACTCCCACCAGCTTTCACACTGCCTGGCCTGAGTCCTACCTGGCATGCTCTTCCCCAGATACCTGCTTGGCAAACTCCCTTACACCTTTGCTCACATGCCACCATCCCAACAAGGCCTGCTCTGCTCTTCTGGTTTAAAGTAGCACCTGTGCTCCCAGCCCCCTCCCTGTTCTGCAGGTTTTTTCCATTGCACCTAACACCATTTAGTAAGCCAATAATTTACGTATTTACTTGGGTGTATTATCGATGACCGTCTCCTCTGCTAGACTCTAGGGCAGAGCTCTTTGTTTTATTCACTGATGTATCATAAGTGCCTAGAATAGTATCTAGCACATAGTAGGCCCTTAAATAAATGGATGAATAAATATACAACACATTGACTGTTTATCACTAGTTACTTACACAGCGGCAGGCAGTTTTCCGTAGAGCCTTCAGTGCTCGCACAGCTAAAAGCATCCCACGTTTCTGTGTTTGAACAGTGGTGTCAGTGCGATGGAGCTGCCGGGGCCCCGAGTGCATCTCCACCTTCCTGGGAGGCGGAATGCACTGAGCACCCGCTCCACTCGCCAAGTTGGAAAGCGCTTCTGCCTGGGGACTTTGCCCCACTGAGTCTGACGCGGTTACCCCTGCATGTTGGGCTTACTCCTGAGGCGTCCATCCGCATCTCTTGTGAAGCTCAGCCCGTTGGGTGCTGTTCTTAGAGCAGTGCTGGGCTCTCAGCAGTCACTCAGTAAGTGATACGTGTTGTCTTGGGAGTGACCTGCTGTGTCTGTGCTGACTTTCAACTTCAGGGCTTAAGAACCCCTTAGAAATTAGCTAGTCCAGCTCATTTTATAGTCCAAGAAACCACGGAACGTAGAGATTAAGTTAATTTTCTAAATTCACAGCACTGGCGAGAGGCAGTTCTGGAACTGGAGTGCTGGTCTGGGCGTTTTCGGTTTGTTTGCTTCTTAATATACCGTATAGCCACAGTGCAGAGCAGAGCCAGTTTCCTCACAGCCTCACTTTACTCTGTCAAGCTCATCCTTTGCTGCTCTCCCATTTCTTTCTCACTCATCTTCCTGAAGGAGGATCCAGGTTTCTCCAGATCCTTCCTCCACACAGAGGACCAATTCTGTCATCCCAAGCCAGCGCCTTTTCCGATCCCCTTCCCCACAGGTACCCACATTAGAAGGCTCTTCCGCTTTTCCTGTTCCCTGTGGTTACGATGCTCAGCCTGGGCGGGGTAGAGTAGAAGAGGCTGTTGTCAGGGCGCTGCTTTATCCCTGTGACTCCAGGCCTGCCTCTGGCCCTCGTCCTCACCGCCCAGGTTGGCGCGCCCTCCCTCGCACTCCTCACCCCCGCCCACCAGTTCCCCCTCCTTCTTCACACTTCCTGAGGCCGTGGTCTCATATAAGCGGGCAGGAGGGGAAAGAACGCCACCCTTCGTTTATCCAGCACTTGGTTTTTCCTAGGTTCTCTCACGTGACCGTTACAGCAACCTTGTGTGTTAAGTGGGAACAGATGTTCTTACTCCTGCTTTACTGATGAGGAAATGAAATACGGGCGAGTAGAGTAACTGATTTGCCCAGCCTTGCAGCCTCTCAGTGGCCCGACTGGAAGCTGAGCCTCCAGATCCTGTCTCATATATTTATGTTAACCGAAAGAGCCACGAAATTGATCACCGTCGGGTGTTCTGAAATGTACATAATACCGTTTTTTCTTAAACATCTTATTCAGTCTCTTAAAGCCTTCTGAGAATATTAATCTGGATTTCTCTAGCATCTTTAGCATCTTGGTTTTAGGAAAGACCACTGAATTCAGTGTGTGATATAATGGACAAGGTCTCTGATATGACTAAGTTTCGGTTTAACAATCATTAAATACTGTTGCAAGTGGACCTATGTTTGCAGTGTTCTAGTTATTACCTTTTTGAGAATCTGTTAGATTTATTCAGATTCTTGATTCAGTGTATCATACAATGGTTAATGATTTGGTTTTTTTACACATTTTGAAAATCCACATATTTGTAGTTTTTAATTAAAAGTAAGAAATATTTCTTTATGTATAAAGCATATTATACTGTATATTTAAACTAAAAAGTATTCCTTAAAACAGTTATCACTTGATTAATAATAGAAAGGGATGCTTATCACTTTCCTTTTTGTTAAGTATTGTAAACAGAGATTGAAATTAATTTTAACTTTAATCGATAAATTTTACTTAATTTTATTAACGTTTATGTTACTTCACTTCTAGACAAAGTGTTTTAAACACACAGTGATGTATAGCCTCTTATAAGAAAAACAAAATGCAGTTATACCTTTGCAAGTAAAACAGATTAGGAACTGACCTTGTCCTGACAGGACTGGCCGTGTCAGCTCCTTGCCAAGCTTCTCTGTACAGCAGGCCAAGAGGGCTTGTATGCAAAGCACTGATTTATAGTGTTTGTAATGCAGCTTCATTCTCACTGCCGTTGTCCTCCCAGAGGCCAAGGAGTACACATAATTGTTTGTATGTGAGGGTACTAGAAGATGTGAAAAACTCCTGTGTCATATGTTCAGAGCTCTCAGTATGATCTGAGATCAGAAAGCCTAGGCACCGCTGAACTACAGTAAATGCGTGGAAAGTCCTTTGATAAAAATTGGAATTGTCCAGATCCATTTCTAGCAAAATGATAATATCCAAATCTTAGATTTACCTTTGATATTGTTATCCCCACTGTCCCCACTCATTTTTAAGTTGCTTGTGTATTTCAGATTTCTAAGGGGCACACTGCCTGGAGTGTGCCCTGTTGTTGAGACCATTCTCAGTTTGATCTTGTGCCAAAGAAAAAAAGAGAGACTCTGTTGGGAATATAGTTTGCTTTATAAATTAGGGTGAGTAGAGATGAACCATCTTGCCAGGATGATGAAGTTGTGGAAGTACTGTCACTAACATTAGCTGCCAGCCTGTTACTCAGTTTCCTGAATGATAAAAACGCTCTACAAATCCTGCCTTAGTAAATCCTGACCGTGTAGCTTTCTCTTCTAACGGATTAGCTGTATCCAGTCACATTTGTTATCACTTGTGTGCAGGTTTGCCGTTTGCTTCCTTTATAAATTAGAGATGCATTCTGCTTAGGGGTAAGTACAGACACAGGTATTGATTTATCCTAAAATCACAAAAAGCCTTTAAAATGATATATAAAGTACAAATGTATTAGCAACATTGCTTAGAACAAACATAAACACAATATACACAGTAGCACCATGTATTTTTACACCATGAGTAATCATTGTAGAGAGAATCATCTTTAGTACCAAAATGTTTTAGGACCTCTTTGTTCTTTTCATATTATCTGTTGTCTATTAGATTAGTTTTTTCCAAACATCTTTACTTATAGACACCTTACCTGAGTCCATCTGACTCCTATAACAAAAATACAATAGACTGCATGACTTAAACAACAGAAATTTATTCCTCCCAGTTCTAGAGGCTGGGGAGTCCAAGGTCAAGGCTCTGGAAGATTCAGTGTCGGGTGTGGGCCCACTTCCCTAGTTCATACACTGTCATCTTTTCACTATGTCTTTACTTGGCTGTAGGGGCAAAGGAGCTCTCTGGGCTCTCTTTTATAAGGGCACAAATTCCATTCATGATCTAATCACTTCCCAAAGGCCCAACCTAAATACCATCACCATCACTTCGGGGATTAGGTTTCAACATATGAATTTTGGTTGGACACACATTTAGTCTGTAGCACACTGATTCTAGTTAGGAAGGAAAAGAAGTGGTAACATCAAATAAAGCTAATGATTGGAATGTTTAAGTCCTTGTCAGGCTGAAAAGAACCGTGATTGTCTTTCAACAGGCTAATCTATAACAGTTTGTGTGAAGGGATAGAGTGTAGTTGTGTTTGGTGGGTTTCATCCTAATGAGTTCTACTAGCTTTTTTCTTATTTAGGAACTATTAGAACATGATCAGTTTTGTATACTTCTAGAACATAGTAAAATGCTGAAATTATATAAAATTATAAATTATTCGTTTAGTCACAAGAGCTAGTACCTCATCATCTGAATTTTTGTAAGCATCTCTTATAATGAAAAAAGTTTAAATTAATCCATAAAAAGGGATTTATTCTGAGATTCTGAGAATAATTTTCCAAGTATATCTGGAAAGGTAAATTGATTTTAAAAGATGTATAATTGATTAATTTAAAACATCATTTTGAAAAACCCATTTATGACCTACTATGAGAACTGCTTCTAAATGCCTTCTGGCAAATGTCAAACCAACTGGAGCAAATAATTTTTCATGTAACTAAAAAGTATATTTGTAGTAGAATATAGAGAATAAAGAGAAAATACACTTTACCTGTTTAACTTTGTGCTAACTTCTCCAACATCTGTGTGTTTTGTTTATTCTCTCGTAGGTATGAGAAAGTGCCAGTCATCTTGGTCGGGAACAAAGTAGATCTGGAAAGTGAGAGAGAAGTGTCCTCCAATGAAGGCAGAGCCCTTGCAGAAGAGTGGGGCTGCCCCTTCATGGAGACGTCTGCCAAGAGTAAAACAATGGTGGACGAACTCTTTGCAGAAATTGTGAGGCAAATGAACTATGCCGCGCAGCCCGACAAGGATGACCCGTGCTGTTCTGCGTGTAACATCCAGTAGCATTCACACGTGGCTGTCCCGGTCAGGAGCTGCCCTGAATCGTAGGTGATACCAACCTCGTCTGCTCAGCAGTGGAGCTTGCAGGATGTGTGGTGTGAATCTCCAGTGAAATAGCCGTCCTTGTTCAGAGTGGAGCAGTGATGGTCCGTTGATGTCTCTGAGTAACATATGGGTTCAGTAACTCCAGTCTTCACCGTGGTCCTCAGTCTTCTCTAGGCACCTGCAGCTTCAGGCATAGCCAAGTTGATCTACAGAGTGTTCTCCTTTGAAAGCTATCATTGCATTGTCGCTGAGTTGACAGAAGCAACCATGGTATATGTTAAAAATAATCATGGGCAAGAAACCAGAAGAATTCCTGTGACCACTTACAATTAAAATATTTTGTCTTCTGTTAAAAAAAAAATTAAGGAGAAATATTTTCCTACAAGAGTACTGAATTTCAGGAACTGAGATAGTGCTTCTAACCAATGTATCACATCAAGTAAGATAACAACAGCTGACCTGCCAACAGCATTACAGGGAGAGATTCTTTGCTCAGCTGACGTATTTGTTTTTCAAAATCGATGCTTAATTGTAGATGTTATCCTAATTTGTGACACGGAACTAACTCACACATCAGTCCTTGATAGAGCAAAAGTCACAACAGGTTGTGTAAAAATACAGCCTAGTGTTAGAATGTGCCATCACCTGCTTTGCCCAGAAAGTGGAGACTCTTACAAGGGTTTGAGCCGAATTAAAACCCCAAACCCACCCTCTGTTAACTAAGCAGGGATGGTCTTTATTACTTTACTGAACAAGAAGGAAGCAACTGTGACGGAAAGAGATTGTGTAGCCTTACTAACGAGAAGTGTTCTAGTAGATTAACTAGTACCATCATGTAAGGAAAACGAAGCCATGTTGCATCCACATGTTCCCGTTTGCAGAAACCTCACAAGACAGTACAGATAATCTTGCATTTTTACGTTCGTTAAAGCAGCAAATTCCTTCTTGCCTTTAAGGGCTATGGTTGTGGTGTGATTCTTGGCTAACCTGCTTTCGAAACCAAGTTTTCTATAGCAGAGCTTTATCGCAGGCATTTAAAACATTGAATAACCATGAGAAATAATTTGGGCTTAAAAGTAGAACATAAATTATAGAGCGGAAGTTAAGAGACAAAAAAAAAAAAACCTTTAATTTTCCTGGAGAATTATATAAAGATTTTCTTATAACAATTTTGCCCTGATTACTGAAGTGGCAAATAAAGCTAGAGTGAATATTTTGTTTTGAAAAGGTGCTCAAGTTCTGACATTTTTGGTTTTCATAGCCGTAAAGTATTTATCATTTGCATGACTAAAGGCACACGAAAAACCTATTCATAAGTTTTACAGTCAAGTGCAGAAGGGTTTTCAACTAACTTCAGAGTTACAAATGCTGAAGAGAGTATCTTGAGCTGATCCTCTGGAGATAAATTTGGCCTTCAGAACTGCAGTACCACTGAGCCTGTGATCGACATACCGCCCCACATGTTGTTGGTTTCACGCTCTTGTGCAAGTAAGCTCGGGTCTTATGTGTGTAACTGAGCGAAGAGTGTATGTTTGCGTGTGCACGTGTGTTCATTGTTCCTACGAATTTGGCACAAGTCAGAGATAATTGCCTATAATGAGAATCTGTACTGCAGGATATAGTGTATCAAAACCATTTTTTTCTTTCAAATTATTTGTTTTTATACATTATTGAAATCATTGGTAGCCCCCCAAGTGTTTAGTAACCTGACATTAAGGTTAGAGGAGAGAAAAAAGGTGGATAGTCCTTTTCATAGATGAGAAAACAGAGATCTGTGGGTAAAACCAGGCCGTGGTTGTCAGAAGTCTTTGAATTGTGAATATTTGCATTCTTCAGTATAGTTTTTTTTTATGATCCCCAATTATGAAGCACCTTGTTTATAGGACAGAAAGTTCTGACCAGTTTTATTGAAATAAATTTCATCACGTAAAAGGTGATTTGACTCGATCACGTGGAGAAATCAAAGATTCAAGAAGTATGATTTTATCAACTGAATTAGAAATATTTGTTAGTGCACTGTTTGAGTTTTGAATCCTGTAACTTCTAAGAATGATTCTGTTTTTTAGAATTCCATATTTGGTAGCAATTTATGGCAACAGATTACATATTAAAAACATCTATAAAGATTCTACAGTTTTACATTGTGGATTGCTATGCAGACAAGAAAAGTTAAATAATATGAAAGGTATGGCAAGATATAAGGTGGAAAAGGTTATCTAAAAATTTGGGTTTTAGTTAGACGTGTTTGTCAGACAATAAGGTGGTTTTTTACTGTAAAGATGTTAATAACTGATTTGGCTGCCTGATCAGTGTTTCCACGCAGCCCTGAATATTTAGTGACAAAGCATCAAAGATACGCAGAAATGTGGAAACGTTTGTGCGCTCTTACTGTTGGTATTTCATCTGGTATGGATATAACTCAGCTTGAATGAATGTGTTTGTTGAGACGTTAATACAAAGCTTAAGAACAGGAAGATGAAATTTGTTGGCACATGAAATAATAGTGGCTGAAAGTTGGTGACCTTGGGTCACTATTTATTTTATGCCCTGATCAGAGTAGCAACTAGATAAGTGAAAGTTTTTCTAACATGCCTTAAAAATGTTATGGTTTGATCCAAAGACCCACTTTTTCTTTAGCTACTATGATAGGTTTTCTTTTTTTTCTGTTTCATCTCGTTTTACTTTTATACAAAGGCAGCATTTTTAAAGTTTTTTTCGTTCTATATCGCAACTTTTTTTTTTTTTTTGGTTCTTTTAAGCTGTGATAGTGATGGTAACTGATGCCTTTCATTTTGTTCAACTTATACAAAACAAGCCAGCATCTGATCAAAAGTATTACATAAAATCTTCCTTAAACTATTGAAAGGTGCTTTGATGATTTTCTCCTTTGGTTTGTAGAATTAGGACTGAAATTTTGACTCTGATCGCTACAGTTGCCATCACTTTTCTGTGGTAAAACTACTGATATTTGCTCTTCTGTATAAAGAAATGTTGCCTAAGGGTGTCTGCTGTTTGTTTTCAGAAGTTGCCCACTGGGGGTATTGTCTATATGTATGAATATGAAAGTGCTTATTTTGCTTGTTGCCATTGGTTTTTTGTTTGTTTTGTAGTTTTTTGTTCTTCTCAGTAGTCTTGTGTTAGCACTTGGGTAAGCTTTAATTGTCTCCTTAGCCAATCAAATGTTAAAGACTATGGGGGTCTTTTTTTTTTTTTTTTTTTTTTAACGTGTCACATTGTGCATCTCTTAAATCTTGATCAGGGTTTCAAGAATGACTGCAGTGGGTTTTGGAAACAGACTTATCCTTATTGATTTGGGATTTCCCAGAGATAAATATAGTTCACAGTTAATTGTTGAGCTCTAATACAACTGACCATTTAAAATTGAACAACAGTTTATTGTTTTGTAACAATGTCAGTTGTTAAACCTTGACATTTCAATTAAAACATGAATTGTAGTTATAACTCAATGCAAATTCAACAGTTGTATTTGGAGTTAAATTATTTTAACAAATAAATTTATTTAATGAAATTTCCTCTGGGTTTGGGTCTCTTTTGGTTCTAGTTGCTTTGTAGCTGTTCATGAGTGAAACGTATTTAATGTATTTTTTCAAAAAAAACCTAAAAATTGCCATAGAGTGAATTTAATACTCTTCTTACAGAAATAGTCAAGCTGAATTAAATTGAATTAAATTCATCATGTAAAAAGGGAGGTTAGTAGATCATTTTCACACCATTTAAAAATTAAAATAACGTGAGAAAGATTTTTAAATCAGTAATTTCAAATATAAAGTTGTCTTCATAAATGGTATTTTATATTTTTGATGATAGCTGGCTAATTTGAAATCTCAATGCTCTTGTTCACAGAGTTGTTCTAGATAATTAACATTAATTAGCTTTTGCTTTGTAGCCCTGCTAGTATCACTAAAATGTATCCGTGTCCTTCTAGTCATGGCTTGGGGCTTTTTGTTTAGGTCTTGTGGATTTTAAGGTACCAGAAGCTGGAGGTTGCTGTTTAGTGGGGCTGTAGGGCCTGCTTGTTCTATATACAGCCCTTTTAATGTTGACAGATGCTGTTAATTATATACAGCCTTCAGCTGCTCTGATAAGGAGCCCATTCATCCCCTAAGCCAATTTAAACTGTGCCTTTTGGTCATGTTGCCTTCAAACTCTGTTGAAATTTCCTGGCAACATTCCACCAGTTTAGAAGCCTCATTGTTTTGGAATATAAGAATAATTTGAATGACTATAACAGAGGCACTGTAGACAGAATCTCAAATATTTAAAGGAAAACATGCCTATATTTTAGTAAAATAAATAAATATCTACTGGTTGGCTTCATAATCTCATTTGAAGCATTTGTAAAGTATTTAAGCCTATCAAATTCTAATTTCAGTTGGGAGAATTTCTTTGCGGCTGGAAAATAGTGTTTTGAAATTCTCACAAGTTGTACCATTTATTGATTGTTAGAGGTTCATGAATAAAAATATAAATAGCTGAAGGAGTAAACTGCCACCAGTTGGGACCCCATCTGACCTCTGGGACCCGTGAAGCAGAGAAAATTGTCACAAACTCCCTAAAAAAGCTGCTAACCTCTTATTTGTTTTTTAATTCAAAATATCTATGTTTCCATGTAACTAGGAATGAAACATAGTGGCACTTC
Organism: Neophocaena asiaeorientalis asiaeorientalis; assembly: GCF_003031525.2. Classification (NCBI taxonomy): domain Eukaryota; kingdom Metazoa; phylum Chordata; class Mammalia; order Artiodactyla; family Phocoenidae; genus Neophocaena; species Neophocaena asiaeorientalis. Next base: position 3,126,251 of record NW_020171825.1, on the reverse strand, counting down.
ATTTGTTAAACAGATGATTTAAACTGGTTTTACATTTTTCCATATTAACTTTTTTCCCCTGCTTTTTGTTTTTGTTTTTCCCTTTGAAGTATTAGGCTTTAAAAGATCTGCTGCTCTTCCAGGTAAGGTGGTTTGTTAATTTCTTTCAATATTTTCTTAAAACAGTAGTCTTCATATTACCTTCTAAAGATTCTTCCAAGATTAATGGAGAAAAAGGAAGACTGTCTGCTGGAAAGATTAAATATGAAGACCTATTTATATACACAAGTTAGGAAAAAAGAAACTGAAGGAATGATACTTGGTTGGATTTATGGGAATTTTTATAAGACTCTCCCATTTCAAAAGCTTAAAAATATGAAAGATTTCATTTTATCATATGATTACAATTTTACATTGACAGTATTTGGGGTATGCTTTACACTTTTACCTTAAAAAAGATCAAATATTAGTGAAAAGCACAAAATATAAAGGGAAAAGCCACCCAATTCCCAAATTCCCTAAACAACCATGTTAACATTTGATGTAAACCATTCTAGACATATTTCTCTGCATATACAGATACACATACACAGGTAGTGAGAAAGATAAATAATTCTATGTTGCTTATAAGAAAACTGGCTCTAAGGACTAAAAATGAATCACCCATGGTCACTCAACTAATAAAAGTGGCAGAGTTGAGATGCAGACTCTTCTAACTTTAAATCACCTTTTCCCCACTGTTATGTCTTTTTATATATGGTATCCACTCGTTCCAGGCTCATTCACCTGTTACTCCTTGAGGATTACTCACATCTGGCATGGTGCAGCCATACAGATAGGCACATACACATAATCCCTGATAAAAAAGACAATTTAATTGTCTTGCTTCCTTCAAGCTGCTATGACAAAATACCATCGACTGGGTGGCTTATACAACAAACAACTATTTCTCACACTTCTGGAGACCTCAGAGTCCAAGACCAAGGCTCTGGCAGATTTGGTGTCTGGAGCAGGCCCTCTTTCAGGTTGCAGATGGCTGACTTTTCCCTGTGTACTCACGTGGCAGAGGGAGAAGGCAGCCCTCTGAGGTCTCGTTCATGAGGGCACTAACCCTGTTCATGAGCAGTCCACCCTCATGACCTAATCACCTCCTAAAGGCCTCCCCACCTAATACCATCACGCTGAGGATTAGGTTTCAACATAATGAACTTAGAGGGGACATGAACATTCAGCCTCTAGCAATAGTCCTCTCCTTGCCTTTCCATTTACCTCAAGGCAGATAAGAATTAGCCTACTGGCAAGAATTAAGTAATCTGTACCTTTCCTACTCTTATATGCCCATGCTCAGTAAGCCAAGAGGAGTCAAAGTCCTGGGCACACAGCCCACAGAGACCGCAGCTGGCGCCGTGCTTTGTTTCTAAAGCCAGTGCAACAGACCTTAGCTGTTTCATCCTGGGAATTTGAGGAGTCTCTGTGGTGGGTGGGGATGGATGGCGGTACAGCAGGGCTCTGGGACTCTGCTATTAGAGCAAGTGTCTACTTCCCAAGGAAGCGTTCAGGCTAACTACAGGGTCTGCAAGAGCCATGCCCCTGGAGGGTGGGAAGTGGGGGCACTGAGCTAATTTAGGGCCATCGCAAAACTAAGGGGGGCAGAGGGATGTATAGATCAGACACTACACAGAAGAGTCGATCCTAGGTCTATGGCTACAGTTAAATATTAGAAATTTTTAGGTTTTAGTGACATTTATGATTAAAAACGTCAGGATTAGAAAGTTATTTTCTAAGACGCTTCAACAAAATGAGTGATTCACATATACTTAGAGCGATTGAAAAATCATTGTTTAGTGGGAAACTACTAACACCAAGAAATGCTGTACTATTAGTGAAAAGGCAATAGCATTTCTGTGAAGATAGTCACAAAATCTGCGTTAGGAAATAAAAAAGTGTGAAAGCAACCAGAGGCTTCATTTATTTAGTCCTTTGTCACGTCTGTGTGGTGAGAAAGTGAGAAAGTCATAGCCTAGACTCTGAGTCCAGGTTCCAGGGGGAGATCTGCCAACGAGATGTTATGGCACGATGGGCATCACTTATTTCTTTGGGTACTTTTTACCCAAGAGTTCTGAGGCAGCCTTATACCATGAGATATTTTGTAGGAAATGATTCTAGAATCAAGTAAGTTTGGAAAACTCTGCATAATAGATCTCACTTCTTGGAAAAGGCTCAGAAAAATTCTGCTGGTGTTTCTAAATCGAACCTGACTGCAGGATACTTTCTTCATATAATATCTGGAGTGAAATTTGGAAAATACTGTTAGATATTTGCCTTACAAACCCTGCTGTGGGGACTCCGTCCAGGTGAGGGGCCTGGATCAGTTGTGAAGCTGGCAAGTCTAGTCTTGAGAGAGAGAAGAGGCACTGTGGTCTCTGTGTATTTTGCTTAGACCCATAGTTAACCTTGGCTCTCAAAGCTTACCTTTTTGAGAGAGCTAAGAAGAAGGCAGAAAGATAAAACCAAAGAAAAAGTCTAAACTAGTGACAGTTTTCTCCTTAAAGCCTCTGCTGGCCAGTGTATATGTCTATTCCTAGGCTGACTCACAGCAGCCTGGACCCTGCTCCCCACATCACAGTACCCACCCCATTGCACTGTGATGCACAGTCTCCTTGACTTGGGTCCATATCAGAAAATGATGAGTTGGGGTACCATTAAGAAAGCATTGGCCCAAACATCCAGGAATCCCTGAATCCATCATCCCTGTGGAAGGTATAAGCTCATGTGTACCCACCCTCACACAGTCTCTCTCTCTCACACACACACACACACACACCCTAAAATACCAGAGTGAGAGAATGGCAATTACTTGCTGGAGCTTTCATTTTAAAGCTGCAGTGCAACACACTAGTGTACTGACTGGACCCCCCCAGACTCAGGTTGCCAGAGGAGCCTAGAACGAGAAGCAATCCAAAGACCTCTGTCTACTTCTGTCTTGGAGCCTGAATCCAGATCCTGAATCTTGCCTCTGCAATGCAAAGAAAGGCCAGAGCACCTCAGCTGCTGTGAAGAACCAAAAGAGAAGAGGCAAGTTCTCCCCGGTCCTGATAGCAGAATGGGAGAAGGCTCACAGGCCGAGGACCCTCCTGGGGGAGCTGCCTCCAGTCTCATCTCATTTCACAAGGGAGAAGAAAGAAGGGCAGGGAGACCCTGGCCTTTCTCCTGCAGGGGGCCATCTGGGAAGCAGGCTATTGTGGCCAAAGTGAGCTTAATCCGCCCATCCTCCAGCAGCTGGCCTCGTCCTGGGAGAGGAATGGAGATGGAAGTGAGGACAAATACAGGTGGGAGGACAGCCTTTCCTCCACCAGAGTCCACAGGACCTTTCTTTCTTTTTTTTTTTTAATTAATTTGTTTATTTGGTGGCACTGGGTCTTAGTTGCGGCAGGTGGGCTCCTTAGTTGCGGCTCACGCACCCCTTTGTTGTGGCTCGCTGGCTCCTTAGTTGTGGCACATGTGCTCCTTAGTTGCAGCCAGCATTCTCCTTTGTTGCAGCTTGCTGCCTCCTTAGTTGTGGTATGTGTGCTCCTTAGTTGCAGCCAGCGGGCTCCCTAGTTGCGGCACACGAACTCTTAGTTGCGTCGCGCATGTGGGATCTTCCTGGACCAGGGCTCGAACCTGTGTCCCCTGCATTGGCAGGCGTACTGTTAACCACTGCACCACCAGGGGAGTCCTTTAAGTTACCTATTTAACTTCTCTTGGTCAAGGCTAATGAAGACATATTAATGAAATTAATTTAAAATAGCAAATATCTGATTCCTTTTCTCTTCTTTGTAAAATTGGTTCAATAACAAAGCAGTTTAAATGCCCAGTGATGGTTGATTTATTCTCAATTACTGGATTTACCTGGCTGCAGGTTAACTGGTTTGGTTTGCAGACTATCCTAACAGCCCATGAAAAGAGATTCTTTTCCTCCCTAGAGAGATTTTCTCCCAGAGAGCCTTGGTGATTGAGAGACAGCTGATAAGATCTGGTGGTAGATATCTCAGTGGGAGGAGCTGTCTTGATTAATTCAGAAGCATGAAACCTGGAGCATTCCTCTCCTCCCCCCTCAGATCACCAAGCCCTAAAGCTTCCTTCTTTCTGCTGCAGGAGAGTCAAGGCACTAATCAGGACGACCTTGTTCCTAAACCCACCGCAGCCAGCCTTCCCTAGAAAGTGACAATATCACAGGTGACTGTAACACCTTAACCAGATTTAGTCTACAAACCAGTCAATCTACATTGGATTAATAAGGAATTTATTACAGTTTGAGGTTGCTTTCTTTTTTTTAACTGACCTATAACACACATATAGTAAAATGCCCCAAACTAAGTGTTTTATACCTCAGGGAACTTTTACATATGTAGCCACCAACCACATCAAGATATAGACCTTTTCTGTCGCTCCAGAGGGCTGCTTCATACTCCTTCTCAATACCCACACCCCACAAGTAAGCCCACAAAGAACCACCGTTCTCACATCGGTCACCATGGGTTAGTTTCGTCAGTTCCTGAGCTTCATATAAATTAAATCAATAACAAAGCAGTTTAAATGCTTTGTGTCTCAACATTATGTCTGTGAGATTCAGCCATGCTGTTACGTATAACAGTAGCTTGTTCTTTCTTATCACTATACAGCATTCCTGTGTATGAACATACTTCAATTATTTATACAATCTACAGTTGATGGACATTTGCATGGTTCCCACTTCGAATCTATTATGAAAAAAAGCTGCCATGGACATTCCCGTCGATGGCTTTTTGTGGTGGACAGACACAAGGCTCATTTCTCCCAGGTAAATATCTAGAAGTAGTATTGCGAGGTCACAGTAGACAGTTCACACCAGGACGAGCAAGTTGCACAGGTCGCGGAATGGGCTACTTGGTCAGCAGACCCTGCAACAGAGCTTAGTGTGCCGGATGTTTATTACAGGGTGCCCTTGGGATCAACTCCTGTAGAAGGGAGCGGTAGGAAGTAAGACTGGACAAAGGGAGAGTGAAATCGAGCTGCAGTGCCCGGCCAGTAACAACCTGGCTCGGGGGTGTTAGAAATGGCCCCTCAGAATTATCCCGAGTTGGGCAAGTGGGCTAGCCCTTTGTGCCCTCCATCAGTCATGGTGACTTTGGATGAGAGGCAGCTGAGGCAATCGCAGAAGGATTGGAGATGGAGGCTGTCAGCACTCTTAAGCATCCGGGGCAGGAATCATCTCATTGAAAGGAGATCCAGGCAGCGCCTCACAGTGTCTACCTACTCCACACACCCATGTGCGTACCTAGTGCTGTCAGTGTTTTTCATTTTAGTCATTCTGGTGGGTGTGTACTGGTATGCCATTGTGGATTTTACTTTGCATTTCTCTAAGGTCAATAACATTCATATGCTTATTGGCCATTGGTTATCCTCTTCTGTGATGTACCTGTTCATGTCTTTTGCCCATTGTTTAAATGGGTTGTTTGTCTTTCTCTTGTATATAAATATTAGTGCTTTATATTTTCTGGATGTATATTTGTAAATATACTATCCCAGTACAAAGTTGGCCTTTTCACACTCTTTGGAGTCTTTCGATAAACAGAAGGCTTTAATTTTAATGAAGTCAATGTACCAATCTTCTCTTTTATGATTAATTTTTTTTGTATTCTTTTAAAGGAATCTTTCCTTACTTCAGGGTTGTTCTTGACCACCAGGCCCTCAATGGTATGCTGATTGGACCTTAACATAGAATAGTTACTTTAAGCATACAGGAATTGTTGAGCAAGCGAAATACAGCTACTGTTATTAGTTAGTCTTTGTTTCACATTATTACTGAAACATTTAATTGACAAGTGAGGCTCTTGGCCAGTGTTTCCCTAAATGTATGTCACCAAGCACTATGTCTGTGTTGAAAAAATAAAAACGGATTCCGTGATCAAATAAGTTTGAGAAACTCCTGGTTAAACAAAGTTAAGCAGGTTCTTTACTGCAGAACTCCTGTGGTTTTCAATATTCTAATATCCATTAGATAACTTCAAGAGAGATGGCGGATACTTTCTATCCCCAAATTATTTGACCATAGAATGCTTTCTCCCCAGAGCATTTCACAGGACTGGTGTTCCATAGGTGACTGGTTTAGTAAATATCTCTCAGGACAAAAGGTATGATGTCCAACAAAAAAGAAGTCAAAAAAATCTGAATCCAGGAGTCCATAGTGATATTTTAAAAAATACCTCTAAAAATCATGGGGGAAGGGACTAGGCATTTTTAATAGAAGGATACTAGTTAATGAATGTAGAAAGACATAGAATCAGGAAATCATCATTTTGCAATCCCCCGTGTAAAAGTAGATTCAGGCAAAGATCATCAATAAATGCTAAGACCATTGGGTAAAAAGGTTATGGGGAAATGAAACATTCTCATGGTCTCAATACAGCATTCCTCAAATTACTTCTTTTTTTTTTTTTTTTTTTTTTTTTTTTTGCAGTACGCGGTTCCCTCACTGCCGCGGCCTCTCCCCGCCGCAGAGCACAGAGTCCGGACGCGCAGGCTCAGCGGCCACGGCTCACGGGCCCAGCCCCTCTGCGGCATGTGGGATCTTCCCGGACCGGGGCGCGAACCCGCGTCCCCTGCACCGGCAGGCGGATCTCCAACCACTGCGCCACCAGGGAAGCCCCCGCAAATTACTTCTTAATTGCTAAGTGACAGCTGTAGCTTTCCAGTGGAAAGATCTGGCTGACACCAACTGAACCAGGTGATCAAACCTAGTAGCACCCACAGTGAGACTCAAGTCTATAATGGGTCTCTGCTGTGACACATGAGAAGCACCCCATGTGCTTCACCTATGCGGTATCCTTGCCAAAAACATCTCCCCTGCCTCTAATCATGGGAAATAAATCAGACAAATCCACATCACAGGCATTCCACAAAAATAACTTTGGATGCTGCAAAAAGGTTTGTCTCAAAAGGCAGAAATGGGGAGAGGGGGGTTTTCTAGACTTAAGGAAATGAAAGAGACATTTTTAAGAGTGGAAACATTTTTTCCACTCTTTGCACGTGGGAAAGCCTCCTCATCTTTCCCATGTGCAATGTGGTTCCACAGACAAAATTGTATCGCATATGGAACGCCTCCAAAGAAGGAAAACGGGGTCCCACCCCTAAGGGAGTCCATCAAAATCGATGTTTGGGGCTCTGTAGAAAAAGCCAGTCGTTCCCCTGACCTGGAAATTCAGGAGCCTCCTTCCACTGGGGACTGTACTCCACTCCTTTCCTGCTGAGAATCAGTGAATTAGCTAAGGCTTTTCCATTAACATAAGTGATACTCTTAATACTTGCTGCCCAAAGAGCTGGACTTCTGGGGTTTTTTTTTTTTGGTTTTTTTCCCCACCTTTATGGCTGAACAATACAAACTAAAGAAAACCCAGGGTACTGTTGCCCTGTGGCCAAACGAGAGCATGTAAGTAATTTTGGAGTTTACCTGTGAAACCTGAGTGGAGGATTTAGGATAGACGTCAGTTGTCCCCTTTACACCAGCTCAGAGCTTCATCGCAGGCTTCCTTCCTTCCTTCATTCTTCCCTTTGGCCTCATTTGTCACCATACCTTCCAGGCCCTGTGTGGCTGGATTTTCTCCACATCCTAAGCACAGTCGCTATTTAAAGCATTCACATTATTTCCTTTTGAGAATGATTTTGGTCTGGTGGTGGCTCTTGTTGTTTTTTCTAGCAATAAATTATCTCACTTCAGCAATTTCCGGTGTTTTCATTCCCCAATCAGGGAGCTGTGCTCTGTAACTAAAACAAAACAAAGATACAAGAAACTCTTCTCATTCACTCATACCTCTAGTATTCATTGTATAATTTTTTTTAATTACAAACTTTTTTCCCCCTCAATCGTACATAACAAAACTGATTTCTCACCATTTACTTGAAAGCAGGACAATAGTGACTGTGACCTCTAGGACCTCCCAAAGCCACCTATGGCCATGGCTTGGGGCCAGGTGAGAAGGACAGGAAAGAAGCCCCAGGGCCAGGGGCAGGATTGGCTGGGATACTGGTACCAGCTGGGGAACAAGGACAGATGCTTCTTGGGACTCAAGGGAGAGTCTTTTCAAGGGTAAGTCCTGGCGGGAGTCCGAGATGGAGAAATATGATAGTAAGAAGTGGAAAACCCTAAAATAATGGCTGGCCCTCTCATTCTTACTTGAAGGAATTCCAAAGAGGAGCAAAGGAACACATCTTTTCTTTTTGTTTTATTCTATCTGCGGAGTTCCTTCAGGATGACTGCATCCTCTTTTTTTCTTCCTACAAAGCTTTGTCAGCCTCAGTCCTGAACAAATATCGTCTGACATATTAGCACATCAGTAGCTTAGAAAAATATAATTAAAGGTAAAATGTACTAGAACTGAATGATACAGATACCCTAGTCATTCACTTTTAATTACATTTGGATGGATTTTTTGTTGCCATGGAAACTCTATGCTTAGGAAATTTGAGAGGCAGGGATCTCCTCCAAATTTCACAGTTCTTTATCTTAAAGAAATTTCTCGTTCTATTTATGAGTTTAGAAGATATTCTGCAACTTTCCATTAGGATAAAAGGCAAACTTATCTGTTGTCAGTTGCTCAGAGAAGTTAACATAAAAGGCATTGTTTGCTTTTCATTGTTACAAATTTCATTGCTGCAAAAACTGCTATAAATTCTATATGGAACTATTTTCTTTATTGTCTGTAGGTTGGTTGATTCATTAAACTTGTATGTCCAAAATGGCAGCCACCAGCCACATTCACATGTAGCTATTTAAATTTATGTTAGATACAATTAAATATTCAATAAAATGGAAATATAATTCTTCAGTGGTATTGCTAGTATTTCAAGTCCCACTAGCCACATTTTAAGTGCTCATAGCCTTAGGTAGTTAGTGGCTATGTATTAGCATAGATATAGACCATTTCAATCATCACAGAAATTTCTATTCAACAGCACTACATTAGAATAAAAATTGCTTGCATCAGATCTATTCAATTTTCTTTGCTCAGAAACAACAAGAGACTTAAAACATATGCAAAGCTAGTTTATGGGTGTGCAAACTGTGTTGTCATAAACGGCCTTGCACTTAAGGAGGACCCCATGTATGGCTTAATGCTCTGTTCTCACAATCTTGAAATTAATAATTTTAATAACTTTGACTGAGGGACTTCACATTTAGGCACTGGACTCTTCTCAAATTACATAGCCAGTCCTGCACATAAGAGACGGCGCTTGGATGTTGAGTTTTTGCTTTCCCTTCCCTTGTAACAGGTTTTTTTCAACCTCCTCTCCTATAATCTTTAGAGACTGAGGAAAAACATGTGGCACATGCGATAAAATTTAGGTGCCTGGAATCCTTTAGGCCATCTCATCAGAGACCCTCATCAGGGATTCAGTTTAAATAATGTCTGTTCCCAGGAATTCCAGAAGCCTACGGTTGTGTCCTGGCACCTTCACTATTAAGGGAAAATTGAGTTCGCTTTTGAATAGGTGTTTTCTAACAAGGATTCTGAGTTGCCCACAGTGGAATTCCTTTCCATTCAACAGCCTTGCCAGGGCTCATGTTTAAGCTTTAGCCTGATCGGTTTTATTCACCATTCTTTCATTCCTTTATTCTCACTGTCATTCATTCAGCAAACACGAAGCATCTATTATATACAGGACACCGTTACAGCTCTGAATAAAAAAATTATATGGCACAAACCTACTGTTACCATCTGGTAAATTACGTGCTGCAATTAACCCAACACTAAGGACAGATTCAGGAGGACAGTAAAATCAAAAGCAGCCTGAGTATCATCAAGGGTTTATTGGCTACTGTCCATGTTTCCACGGTCACATTACAACAAGAACAATAAAAAGAGAGTAATGTAGCAACAATTCTGACTGATTCGTGTATTGTGTTATGAAGGGGAAAGTTTTCTTCCAAACCAAATTTTGGTTAATTTTTTTCTTTAAATAGGTACAGTGTACCTGCCAAAAAAAGAAAAAAATAGCACAGATAAAAGCAGTGTTAGTAATAACAATACAGTAAATGCTAAAGTCATTTTCACTTACTTTGGGAATTCATTGCATGAGGTGCTTTTCTGAAAATTCTGATTGCTTATTATGTTTGAATTAAGCTAACATTCACATTGATGCTGCATTCTGTGAGCTTACGTGATTCAAGTGTGTACCAAATGGCAGAGAGAAGGCAGTTATGTGATTAAACCGGCCAACAAAAATTTGCAAAGCCAGAAACACTCATACTGAGAATTGAACTGTCATTAAAAGTATTTTTCTCTCCTTTCTATACCTTGGAAAATCGTACCACAAAATTGACTAGGAAATAAGGGAAAACAGAATACAAAGTAGAAAAATTAGGAAAAAAAGGGGAGGTGAAGTTATTATTCACAGTGTACGCCAGATGGTCCTGTACTTCTGAAAGCTGAGTTCTTCCTACCTGATTCTGAGTTCAGGATATAAGAACAGCCAGAACCAAGTGCTTTTGGTCCTCAGCAGAAATCACTGGGTTCTAGGGCACTGAAGTGGGATGGATGGTAGACTTTCATCGCAAGGGATTTTTCCTTATTGACTCCAAGTTTGACTTTCTCTAGTCCTAGTCTGGAAAACTATACATTCTAGTGGGAGGTGAAAAGAACATGTGTAATGGAAAATAATGGCGTGTGGGATAAATCTTATTAGGAAAAGCTGATTATAATCTTACCTCAGAAGACTGAGATGCTTAAGGAAATGAATCGAATTTTAAAGTTAATTAGGGGGGCTTCCCTAGTGGCGCAGTTGTTAAGAATCCACCTGCCAATACAGGGGACGTGGATTCGAGCCCTGGTGGTCTGGGAAGATTCCACATGCTGCAGAGCAACTAAGCCCATGTGCCACAACTACTGAGCCTGCACTCCAGAGCCCACAAGCCACAACTACTGAGCCTGTGTACCACAACTACTGAAGCCCACGTGCCTAGAGCCCGTGCTCTGCAACAAGAGAAGCCACCACAATGAGAAGCCTGCGCACCACAACGAAGAGTAGCCCCCGCTCGCTGCAATTAGAGAAAGCCCACGCTCAGCAATGAAGACCCAACGCAGCCAAAAATATAAATACATTTGTTTTTAAAAATAAGTTAATTAGGCATTAATATATTGCATCCTTTGTTGAAAATCCTCCTAAAAAGTATGTGTTTAATTTCAGAGTTAAAGTAGCAGCAAGTTTTGGAGTCCATGTACCTGTTTCCAAGTCCCCATTAAATAGCCCATGAAAATACTGAAAACTAAAAATTGACAAAATGCCAAAGTCAAGGTAGGATTTCTACTAACTGCATTATTCCTATATTTTACTACAGTTTAAAACATACACACACACCCTCACACACACATCTACGTTAACTTAAAGGCAAAATACTAGAAATAATTTCAGTATTGTAAAGGACAAAAGTGATGTTCCTTATGATTACCATATCATCAATATTTAGCACTGTTCTAGAAGTTTTGCCTACTTCATTGAAACAAGGAAAAGATAGAGATAAGAAATAGAAATTAAGAAATTAAGAGAAGAAAATATTGCAGATACACAATTGTTTATTTGGAAAACCTTAGAAAATCAAATAGAAAACTATTATAACTAAAAAGGAACGCAAATAAATGTACACAAATCAATGCTAACTACACTCGATTAAAATATAGCAAAGAAAAGCTCCTGTTCACTTTGGAAAAAAAAAGCAAACAAGCAAATAAAAACACCTTAACAAGAGAGGTGAAGAAGCTACATTGGAGGGAACCACAAAATTAAATAAGACACCTAAGGACATGATGTTGCTGGTAGATCCAGTATTCTTAAGATGCTATTTTTCTTGAATTTACTGTATACCCTTAATGCAACATCAGTCAAACTGCCAATTATGAGGGAACTGATAAAATGATTGTATATAGTTCATCTGAAAAATAAATGGAAAGGAAGAGATCAGAACATTTTAATAATGTAGAGAGATGTTGGTGGGGTGGATTTTGGGTGCCTGATCTTAAAGTGTGTGATGAAAAATAAAGAAAGAAAATTTTATATACGCTTCAGAGTCAGACCTGACTGAAGCTGTACCAACTACTTCTAGCTGGGTTATCTTAGGCGAGGGGATAAACTTTTCTTTTCTTTTCTTTTCTTTTCTTTTCCTCCTGGCTGCCCACTTGGCATGTGGGATCTTAGTTCCCCAACCAGGGATCGAACCCACGCCTCCTGCAGTGGAAGCACAGAGTCTCAACCCCTAGACCGCCAGGGAAGTCCCAAGGGGCTAAGCTTTTCTAAGACAATTTCTTCATCTAGAAAATCATTATATTTGTATATATAATGTATTTATGTATAAATATATAGTCATTATATATTACATTATATAGTCTATATTTATATATAATTTATATTTAATATAAATATATATTATTATATGAAGTATGATTAGAATTAAGAGATAATTTTATCTCTTAGCACAATACCTGCTACATTTTTACTGTTATTATATAGACGACAGAACCTTTAGGGAAATGTGTTCCGTGAATCAAAAGAGGGTCATTTTTCAAACCTGATAAAGCAAATAATTAGAATGAAGCCATATTATGAATCTTTACGGGCTACAGTAATACCCACTGCTGGTACTGGTGTGATAAGGTGGATCCTGGAGTGAAAAATGGTGTGAAGTTACTGTAGAGTAATCTAACAATACTTCTCAAGAGCTTCAAACATGTTTCTACCCTTTGACCCAATAATTGTATTTCTAGGAATCTAACACAAATATATTAATTACCTCATCATAAATAACAATTCAAATATTCAACAGAGAAACTATAAAGTAATATAGAATATACTCATATGAGAATATTTTAGGTTATGTATATTTATGCAAGTAAAGATTACAAATGACATGGTAAAATGCTCACAGCAGAATAAAGAATGCATATGTTGAATTTCTTTATGTTTTTCTGTGTTTTCTAAATATTCTACAATAAGCACTTAGAAATACGTGTCACTTTTAAACAATTTTTATTTTATATTGGAGTATAGGTGATTAACAATGTTGTGTTAGTTTTAGGTGTACATCAAAGTGATTCAGTTACACATACACATGTATCTATTCATTTTCAAGTCCTTTTCCCATTTAGGTTATTACAGAACAGCAGCGTTCAATATACAGTAGGTCCTTGTTATCTATTTTAACTATAGCAGTGTGTATATGTCAATCCCCAAAAAAGCATATCTAAGAGAACAGTTAAGCTGCTGTAAATCAAGAAATTAAAGTATAAGATTTAAACTTTCTTTAAATGGAATAAAATGTGTAAGTCTACTTCCCTGTGTTAGTATTGTTTAATTAGCAATTAATATTTTGGTATTGATTTATTTAAAAGCCTTGGGGTTATCTCTGAAAACTTTAATCATTCTATAATATTTATAATATTAAAGAGTAGAATATTAGACCTCATATGTTTTTTTGTTTTGTTTTGTTTTGTTAATATACTTTTTTTTATTTTGGCTGCGTCTGGTCTTAGCTGCAGCACGTGGGATCTTCACTGCGGCATGTGAGATGTTTTTTTTTTTAGTTGCAGCATGCACACTTCTTAGTTGCGGCATGCAGACCCTTAGTTGCAGCATGCATGCTTTAATAGAATTTCCCTTCTTGTAATTTTTCTCTTTCTCTTAAAAAAGAAATTCAATTTAAAAAATGAGGATCACAGGTATTTGGATTCTTGTTAATGGAGATTCTCTATATAATGAAAATTACAGAGTACCTATATTCTGTGCTACTAAGGAAATGAACATGGCCCTTGGGACATGGCAAATCTTGGTAAAAATTCTAATTTTCTCACTTGCTATCCGTAGGTCTTGACTTTGTCCAAATTATTTCACCTCTACCAACTTCAGTAATCAAAACTAAACAATGGGGACAATATTAAGAGTTGTTTTGAGATAATTCCTGACACACCTGTGGCTAGGATTAAAAATCTAGGCTCTGCCCCAGAGAACTAAAGTTAGGGGACAAAATTTTAAATAAAAAATAGAAAACAATGTGCAATTTTAAGATGTGTTGTATTTAGAAGATAAGAGCATACTCTTATAGCAGCACAGAAAAAACTAAGTTTAGGACAGAGTTAGCAGAAACAAATGGCTAAAATTGGAATAACAGACCAGAGGGTGTGTTTGAAGCTAGATTCGCTAGTTTGGTTTCTTGGGGGGACAGCCCCACCCTACCTTGCTCCTCCCCTTTTCTCCTTTATATCAAGGACAGTTAGAAATTGTTTTTTGTGTTTTTTTGAATTTTATTTTATTTATTTTTTTATACAGCAGGTTCTTATTAGTTATCCATTTTATACATATTAGTGTATACATGTCAATCCCAATCTCCCAATTCATCCCACCATCACCACCCTCCCCCCACCACTTTCCCCCCTTGGTGTCCATATGTTTGTTCTCTAAGAAACTGAATTTTCTGGTAATTTGAATATTCTGATTCACTGATATTACAATAAGTACCAAAGACAGCTTACACATTCCCTAATAACTACAACATTTTAATAAAATATACTTCATCTGAAACTGCTCTGAACAGAATCATAGACGGGGAATCATAGATGTATCTGAATCTCTGTAGATTCAAACCTTAGCTCAAGATCTTACAGTGCCTTAGGTTGTCCATTTAAACATCATTTATACATACAGTAAATAAAAGCCTGATTATTTTCACTTTATGGCTTTCTGTCTACTTTTTACGCACTTTTTGAATAGGAGTTTGTGACAACAAGTGTTATAATGATAGCTATGGAAAAAGATAAATTACAGTACATTGGGAGTCTCTTGTATTGGACCAAGAGCAAATTGGGGCAGATTTTGTGTGGATATACATAGGGGACTTAGATATTAATAATGGCTACGTTTAGAGAGTTGTCTTGGAAAGTGAATAAAAATTAAATACTGTGGCATTTCTATTTTGGTTTTTAGTATTGTAAATGTATACATTGACCTTCTGAAAGTCAGAAATTACCAGGGCCTAGACAAATAAATGGAACATAGCAGAACATATTTTAAATCCAACCCCATTGTCTTTAAAGTATTTGAAAAAAATAAAAAGCAGCTAGAGAGAGAACTCAAGAGGAAAAAATAGAAAATAATTAATATAAATAAAATATTCAAAAGTCTATCAAGAAATTAATTTTAAGCAGGAGATTCAATATGAAAAGCACATTTTGGGGTTTCCCTGGTGGCGCAATAGTTAAGAACCCACCTGCCAACACAGGGAACACAGGTTCAAGCCCTGGTCCGGGAAGATCCCACGTGCTGAGGAGCAACTAAGCCCATGTGCCACAACTACTGAGGCTGCGCTCTAGAGCCCGCGAGCCACAACTACTGAGCCCGCATGCTACAACCACTGAAGCCCACGTGCCTAGAGCCTGTGCTCTGAAACAAAAGAAGTCACTGCAATGTGAAGCCTGCGCACCACAAGGAAGAATAGCGTCCACTTGCTGCAACTAGAGAAAGCCTGTGTGCAACAACGAAGACCCAACACAGCCAAAAATAAATAAATAAATTTTATTTTTTAGAAAATTAAAATTTTCTTTTAATTAAAATTTAAAAATTTTAAAAAAGAAAAGCACATTTCTGTTTGGCACTCATCTTTCTGACTTTTTTGACCCTGGACAGAGGGACAGTGTTGATAGAAGAGAAGCTAAAACATTGACTGCTGACATGTGGATGTATGTTTTTGTCCAAGGTTGTGTGAGTTAATCATATTGGGAGAAGAAAAGAGATAGCATTTGGTTCTGTCAGAAAGAGCTGTAGAGTTTGCAAAATAGTGGGCCTGGACAATGAAAACATTGGCTCAATGGTAGAAGGTGGAGACCATAAAACCAAAAAATCCAAGTGTCGAACGAGATTTGAGAGGCCTTGTTTATTAGAGTGAAACTGAGCAGGACTCTGTGGGGCTTTCCCAATGACAGATGCCTTGATGTCCCCCACTTATTGTTGATTGGGAAAAGAGGCTATGGAAATAAACTGTAGCCACCTAGGTCTTCCCTGAGTTCCAAAGAGCAAGTTTAATCAGAGAAGTGAGAAAATGTAGAAAAAAAGGAAAGCAGTCAAGCAAGACAAAATAATAATATTTTAGCTATAAAACAAGGTCAAGGACTTTCAGTTCCTCCTCAAGGGCTATAGATAATATCCTGAGCCATATCCTTGCATTATTTTGCAGATACTAAAGCCCACACCAGGTGGAAGAAGTTAACTGCATGCAGACCATTGGCATGTAGACCCCAGACAGGTTGGACCCAGAAGGTGGATGATTGAGATTCCCAGCACATCACCCTGTTACCTCACCATCAGCCAATCAAAGAATTGCACACAAGCTGATCAGGTACCCTGCAACCCACACCCTTAATCTTGCCCTTAAAACCCCTTCCCTGAAAGCCATCATGTCTTTTGAGCATGAAGCTGCCCATTCTCCTTGCTTGGCACCCTGCAATAAATTCTACACTTTCCTTCACCACAACTGGATGTCAGTAGATTGGCTTTGCTGAGCATCGGGTAAGCAGATCCAAGTTCAATTCAGTAAAAGAGGTAGTTGCTAATTAATCAAGCCACCGTTGTGCCCTGCCCTAGCTGAATGATTTCTCAGAAGCCGTTTCCAACCTCTCTTAGAATTCAGCTCCAAACATTAAAAGAATAACTGCCAGCCTAATTTTTGCAACATGCTGGACAAGTATCTCAAGAATTATCTGCTAAAAATAAATCAATCTGAATTCACTTTACTTTTAAACAGAAATGGTATATATCACTTTAAAGAGTGGAAGAATGTATCAGAAAATGAAACATTTTAGAAAAACCCATCACCCAGTTGCCCTCCTGCTGATGACAGAGCATTCTCACATTTTTAAGGCATTGTTAAACCTTGGTAAATTCTACTTTTCTTTATCCTTAAGCATTATACTTAGTATCCTACTTAGTTACCTTAAGACTTGAAGGTAACCTAGAGATCAGCTCCTCCAAACCCTCAGTTTTATCCATGAGGATACTGAAGCCAGAAGTTTACAACTGCCTAAGACCCACAGATGTTTCACAGAGCCAAAAATCGTACAGCAAACGTCTTCCTTTTCCTGTACTATTTCAAATAATAGGGGAAGCATTCTCTTAGTAACCTTAACTCTTTTACTTATCGCCAAATTATATCACCCCCATCCGTCCATCCATCCATTCATCCATCCACCTATTTATCCATCAAATGTTTATTTGGCATTGACTATGTAAAGATACTAAGTTAGGCCCTTTGGATATAAAGATTAAGTAGAATACAGTCTCTGCTCTCCAGACCTTGGACAAGAGGGAAAAGAGTAGTCCCAGAGTTCCAGTAAGCCAAGCATGACCCACTATCAGTCCCTTTGGTAGAAGCAGGAAATTTCACTTCTACTAGAAAACAAGGGTGGAAGCGAAATGGATCAAGGTTGTTAGATTACAAGTGTTGACTTCAACTTTCTACAAGGTGTTCCCAAACCAAGCAAGTGAGAAATGTTGTCATGCAATTTTAACTGTATTTTCTGCATGTCTTACGACTTGATTTATAAACAAATTATTTTTGCTGACATCCTTTCACTTTCTTAGAGATATTCTTACTTCTTATATGTACCTACCTATATGGCCTTCAACAGTCTACCCCTTCATCCTGGGGCTCCCAATTCTCAACTTAAAGTTGAAACAGAAGCATAAACACTTGAGAATTTTCTTACTTGTTTTAGACACTATTCGAACATGATTAGTGCTAACTTGTGTGTCTAATTTATGATATGCTTCACAAGGATACTCTCTATTGCAACGGTAAACTTTTTTTTTAAACTATATTATTTATTTATTTTTATTAATTAATTAACTAATTAATTAATTTGGCTGTGCTGGGTCTTAGTTCTGGCATGTGGGATCTTCGTTGTGGCGTGCAGGATCTAGTTACCTGACCAGGAATTGAACCCAGGCCCCCTGCATTGGGAGCAAGGAGTCTCCACCGCTGGACCACCAGGGAAGTCCCAGCAACGGTAAACTTTTTAAAAATTAAAACATCTTTAGCTCTCATTACAAAAACAGTACAGGTTCATTGTAGAAAAAGCAGTCAGAAGCCCTTTTCTCCTGATTTCAAGCACTGTATATTGAAACTCCATTTGTGCTGCCAGAAGACTCTTCCGGAACAGAGGTGCTACGGACGTGATTTTTTTTTGAATTTTATTTATACAGCAGGTTCTTATTAGTTATCTATTCTATACATATTAGTGTATACATGTCAATCCCAGTCTCCCAATTCATCCCACCACCACCACCCCACCACCCCACCATTTTCCCCCCCTGGTGTAAGGACACGTGATTTTCTATTTACTCTCGTGTCAAGGGAATCTACAGAAAGAACTTAAAGGTCTTGATAGAAAAAGCCTGAGTAACTCACAGCTTGACTGTAGCTCGCTGCCTTGTGCTCAGGGAGCTGAGAGAAGGCCAAGCTTACAGCTGAATTTTCTCAAGTGGCTTGATTTTAAATTAAATGTAGTTGTGAGGACATCTGACTCCCAGCCTGAGCTATAGATTTCTGTAGCACTTTTATGAAGGTGGGGACTGGGTTTTTCTTGTTCAGAGCTGCAGTCTCTCATAGCTAGCGTGATGCGAGACACACAGTGAAGATGAGCACATTCTACTCCCGCTGACTGAGAGTTGAATTAAACTAGGATATCGTGGCCCAATACAAAAATCTCTGCAAAGCACAGCAGGTCATTGTGCCTTACAATGGGTCCTTTTATTTTTTTTTTAAAAGGTGCCTCTGGAGTGAGGGGTCTTCCAAGCGTAACCAAGCAGATTCCAACACAAAAGATAGCAAGGAGAATGTCTCCTTCAATAGCCATAATAGCTAATGCCTATCATACTTTACTATGTCCCAGGCACTGTTCTAAACATTTTACAAATCTTAGCCAATGGAATTCTCACAGCAGCTCCTATGTTAGAGATGAGGAAACAGAGACCCACAATGCTTAAGCCATGTTACTTACAGTCACATCACTGGTGTGTTCTGAAGGTCACATCATACAGAGCTAAGTCTATCCTTAATCACCTTAATCATCACACAGACTACCTCTTTAAAGGGTACTTGGTGCTAAGTTCTTCCCAGTAAACTGAACTCTGTAAGTTGTTTTCAGAAACTGTTCTAGGATCTACCTTCACTGACTGGGGTCTACAAAGCTGCCAGAGAACGGTTTGGCTCTAAGATTCAGGGTCATTGAGGTGCTGAGGCTCATAAACTCGGCCTCGTGAGTAGAAACTCCTGGGGCTGTTTGATACATGGTCACGTTCACAGCCCTGTAGACTGGCTAACCATGAGTCAACCCTACAGATATCCATGACATGTCGGTTGAGGCTCGTGCTTGACTTCTCTTGCTGGAAAAAACTGCATTCAAGAGGACCCAGTGTTCGGATGATTTAATAATTAGGGATATGTCGACTGAAAGAAAAATATACAACCTAAAATTTAAGAATTATGTTTTTGGTTTCTTTTTGGCCATGGCTTGCAGAATCTTAGTTCCTCAACCAGGGACTGAACCTAGGCCCCAGCAGTGAAAGCATAGCGTCCTAACCACTGGGCCACCACAGCATTCCTGAGAATTATGGTGTATTGGGTTGGCCAAAAAGTTCATTTGGGTTTTCCCATAAGTTGTTATGGAAGAACCCGAACGAAATTTTTGGCCAGCCCAATATCGGGCAGACTTTCTGAGGACTCCAAGCCCGGGACACAGCCTCTCAGACAGCTCTGAGGGACTTATCTGAAGAGGTAAGGGAGGAACCAGGATATATAGCAGTTTTGAAACAAAGACCAGGTGGTTGGAGCATCAAAAGATTACTGTTAATTAAAGAAAACCAGACATCTAAAGTGCGTGAATTTAGCGCTTATCTATGTATGGGGAGATGCATGAGTCTGGGCTCATTGAAATCATTCCTTTGATATGCACCTTCGCTATCTAGGGTCAGTACCCTGTCCTTCCCCATCCTGAGTTCCCTCAGGCTCACCATCAGGGGCAGCATAGTGGCTGATGGCTTGATGGCCACAGCATCCTTTGTTTGCTGATACGGCAAGCAACATTTTTTATCCACAGATGCTTATTGGAGGGAGGTTTTCTAAGAAGCTTCTAGAAGTCCCTCCACAGCCTTTCTGCTCCCTGCCAGAGGGTACAGTAATGGTGCAGCCAAGAGCCCAAATCTGTTGCATCAGTCAGGGTCCCCACAGGAACAGATGGCACCATCAAATTAGGATAATCCAGGAAGGGCTTATTTGTAAAGTGACTGTGGTACAAAGGTGAAGGTGGGACGTGGGGAAGCACAGGGATACAGGGATAGTGCAGGAACCTGACAGAGCAGCAACAGTGGAGCTGGGCCCTGCCCTAGACCCAGGGAACAAGGAGAGGGAGTGGCTACAGCATCTAGGAGGCTCTCAGCGGTTGTTTGCTTTGAGAGGAACATAGGCCTTCAACTAAGGGATGCGGCCAGCCTGAGGTGAGCTTACAGGAAGAGAATCAGGGGAGTAGATACTCCATCTTCACTCTCTTCCCTCCTTCAGATCTCTCGCCAGGAATCCTCCTTGGCTGGACCCAAAAGGAAGCAAGGGGGATGGAGAGTCCTTTGATAAAGTCCATACAAGGCAGCCTTCTAGGGCAGAGAACAGGGAATGGAGAAGAGGGAGGGTGGATCTGGAGAGGGAAACAGCAAACATCTGATACGGGGCTCAACTAGATGCTTAATAGACTGAAGCTGAGGCAGAGCCCACCCCAGTGATAGAAGGTGAGGAAGAGACCCAGCACAGGAGATAGGCATGGCAGAACAACAGCCATGACAAAATGGCCTTGTTCTCTCTCTGCCATAATAACAAGCTGAGAGTCATAAAATAGCCGTGGCATCTCGGCCTGTGGCTAGGGGTCAGAGGGTCGTTTTGTTCTGGTCCCTGTTTATTACTCTAAATGATGTGTAGGAAACATCTGGAAACAGAACAAAGTCATCTCCATTGGGACCCAGGGACAACCAGACAGATTTGACAGTTATCATCACAGAGGCAAAGCTGTGGTATAACCTGTATCCTTTATCCCGACAGAAGTGCTCGCTGAAAAGCTGTAGATGAACAGCAAGTACAAACTCATATTTTCTTTTCTTTTTAAAAATGTTACGGTAGCTTTTATTAGACTAAACTTTCCACAGACGACAATTATAAACTCTGAAAACTAAAAGAAAAATTTTAATTTAATTTTTTCCAGCTTATTTGAGATATAATTGACATATAACATTGTGTACGTTTAAGATATACGACGTGTTGATTCGATACATTTATATATTGCAAAATGATTACCACTTTAGCATTAGCTAACACCTTCATCACATCACATACCTACCATTTCTTTTCTATGGTGAGGACATTTAAAATCTACTCTCTCAGCAACTTTCAAGTATATACTACGGTATTATTAACTAGAATCACCATGCTGTACATTAGATCCCCAGAACTTACTCATCTTAAAACTGAAAGTCTGTACTCTTTGACCACCCCGTATTTTTATAAATCTCTGTATACAAACTCTATGGAAATTTGAGACCAAGACCATAGTTTTATTTGAATCACATCTCTAGAATCTGACTATAATGCAACAAAGCAATGAGAGCAGGATCCAGCAAACAATACCCTAAGGGCCACATCCAGCTTGTGTCTGTTTTTATAAATAAAGTTTTATTGGGACACTGCCATGGTCATTCATTAACGCGTTGTCAGTTTCTGTGCTCAACAGCAGAGCTGAGTGGCTGTGACAGAGACCGTATGGTCCACAAATCTTAAAATATTGATTTACTATTTGGCACTTGACAATAACATTTGCGAGCCCTGGGTTAGAGTCAGTTTTAAGAGTAGAATATGATGTATGGTAACATCACCAGCGGGTTTGAGGTGACTGCCCGTTAATATTTACCGCTGGACTCAAACTGGGAAAAGGCAGCGAATACATCTGTTTTTCATATCCAGTTCTTAGCTGCATCCTGTTCATAGCACAGGACTTCGGACAGAATGGGGTCCAACAAACGTGTGCAGAGTATATACGCATTTAAGGAGGAAGTTAGACCCAACACCATCATTCTCCAAAGAAACTTCCCCTTAAAGAGACAGGGAACATTCACTTACTGTGGAATTTTATAGTATTTGTCCATAACTGGCTTTGTTTGCGATTTTTTTCTTTATCTGTCTCCCTCGCTTCATTTGAAAAGTCTGATTTGAACTGTGTGAGGAAGAGGAGGAAAGGGGCACTTGGCAATTGTGTACAGAGTGAATTCATTTCTCATCCAGTCTCATTCTCCAGGCATGTTTCCTGTATATGAAGAAGACTGACCCCAGAGCTGACCGAAAGTCTCTCAACGGTTGTAACCTTCAGGCTAGAAGGTGCCCCTGAGCAATTTGCTGGGTCTTTCTCGGATCTTGCTGTGAAAAGGGTGAGACCTCACTGCAAGTCAACTGATCTAGCTTCCAAGTGTGTGGGCTGGGAAAGAAGGTCAGAAGCTTCATTTCAGAGGAAACACTCTCTTCTAAGGCATTCATTCATTCATTCTTTCATGTGTGTGTGTAAGAGAGAAGGAGAGAGGCAAAAATGTTTGTTTACAACAATAAAACGAACAGTATGTCAAACGGTGATAAGTTCTATGGAGAAGAATGAAACAAGGAAAGGTGATAGAGACTGCTAGGCTGCGGATGGGGAAACTTCAAGTAGACTATCTTTTGATGTGTTTGAAATATCTATTGATAATCTGAAATTCGATATACCCTTTGACTCATGTGGTGGGTAAATTCCTTTCTTAACATTCAACGTTATAAGAAGCATGATCATTGCACTAGGAAAAGTCGTTGGCTATCTGATCCCCACTTCAGGGAGGAAAGGGGAAAAAGTCATTTATGGAAGGCTCAGCTTTGCTAGGGTTTGAAATTGTTAGCGCTGTTACAGGGGCAATTTATCCAGACCATGAACTTCTTTATGTGCACCTTTGATATGACACACTGGGCCAAGTGAAAGTAATACCTTGGTTCACCCAGAAAATCAGGAAACAGAACACAGAAGTTGACTGATGTTGGCTATTTGGAGATAGACCAGCCACAATGACGTAGACATTTTCTTATCAGGTCCAGAAACCCATGTGAGCCAGGAAACTATCCTTTCACACTCCCTCCACTCTATTAGGCTTCTTCCAGTGCCAGACAGAAGGACCCAGGGCTTCAGAAGTTCCGATCAGAATGCTCAGATGACCGCAATGAAAATACTCCTGTGTGCTTGCCAAGGCCCACCCAGCAGTGCTAAGTTCTGCAAGGAAGCAGGACCCGGGGACAGGCTGTGAGTTTGACGCAGACTCTGAAGACACTGAAAATCATGAGAAATGATCTTCTTGAAAACTTACTGGATTTTGCCAATTAGATTGGATTGTTCACAAAACCATTTTGAGAAGCATTGTGCAGAGGCAGGGACACACCATAAACATCTAACCACCAGCTGGCCGGCCCTGGGCTGTGAGCGCAGCTGTCGGTGTCAGCTGAAACAAAACCCAAACTTCCATCTCTCAGAGGGTGGGAAGATGCTCTGACCTACTCTCCCATCCAAAAACCCCAGGTGATGTGCTGAATGGGGGTGGAAGTGGAATTGGAGAAGGGCTGCAGAAACCTCCATGGTGTTCCTGGGGGCACTTTTCAGCAGGATGGAGGAGAACTGGTTCTTACAGTCTATAGGGTGCTGGTTGAAGGTTTGGTTCCTACGTCCCTTCCCTGCCGCTGCACGGGCCTCTTGTCCACCTCCTCTGTCAGCCTTGGAGCCGACATGTCTCCACAGTGTGAGGGCAGGAGCATGGGTTTCCCAGGCCTGGGACGCAGTCCAGAAGTTAACACCAGTAAGGTCAGGATTTCCTGCAGCCTCTGCCATCAAGTTTCCTCAGGTCAGCTGGTTGCACAGAGCGGCCTCCGGAGCCCTCCAAGTAACATCACGGGCCCCGCTGTTCTCCTACAAGTTGCTGCCCTTTCCCACACTCCAGGCAGGAAAAAGTCTTTTTATCCCTAGCTTCGTGCCAGCCCTCATTTCTGCTCATCTTGACTCCAAATTTGAATACCAGTTACCTAAAACAGTTCTCAAGATTTTTAAAGATGTAGATCAAGAAAGTCACCCCTTCAGTCCACCCACTGAACAGTTGGGATGTGACCTGGTGCCTGTGTTGACCGTTCGGGCTACATTTGCCCTGTTTGGGAGCAGTAATAACTGCAGTCCTCTTCTTGAACTTGTGCCAAGACATACTGTATTTAAGAAGAGTGGAAATTCCCCATGGCATTTGCTTTCTGATGTTTTAAATATTTGCTTATTTTTCCCACAGGAAACTTTATACTTAGTGTACATTCCTAAATCGATTGTTTTTTATTTTTTTTCCTCCCTGCGTTTCCCTCTTTAGCAAATCGTTGGGCAGCTCATCATGGACGTTTCTGCCAATGTGACACCTCACAGCAGCACGAGACATTTTCCTTTGTGCCGCGTGCTTTGATCCATGGCAGCCGGTTTTCTTATTCGCTCGGTAAATCTCAGCCGTTGCCTTGTTCAGGACTCCTCTTCCCGTGTAAGGAGCATCTCCGAAAGCCGAGCAGACCCCATTATGTTTTCATTTCTCCTAGGTTCAGACTCATGGTTTGCTCCTGAAAACAGCTCCAAGGGCTCCCTGCGGGGCTGGCCATGGGACGCAAACCCCATCAAACTCTCCAAGTCAGTAACAGTTTGCTTCCTGGTTATATATAAAGCACCCCGGCAAAAGGAAATAGAGATTCGATAAACTAGAAGTGGCTGGTCACAGAGAAAAATTTCCAGTTAGAACACTCTGGGGGATGGACCATTTTACAGGATTTATTCTTTATTTTGAGGGGAGGAAAAGCCCAGTCAAAAAATATAATCAACTCGGGACTTCCCTGGTGGTCCAGTGGTTAAGACTCCACATACCCAATGCGGGAGGCACGGGTTCAATCCCTGACTGGGGAACTAAGATCCCAATATACATATAATCAACTAATTTATATCTGGCCCGTCAGCCATCAGAATATGCCAGGGAAACATATGCTGAAATTCTTGGCTTCACAATGTCGTTAGGGGCAGCCCTGTGAGGCAGAAAATGGTGCAAAATGTCTGCAGGACAGATAACCAGTACAGAGGGTGGTGTCAGGGAAGCCCTTTGTTTTGGGGAGCCTAAGCCTGGGGGGCTGGGGAGGGAGGTGGAGAGACATCCTCCAATCTTGGAGACTCTGTCAACAGACTTGGCTGCAGATCCGGGAGCTTTTGCTGGACCAGGTGGAGATGTGTGGTCAGCATCTCTTTCCTTCCCAGGCTTGTCTGTTTCTATGTAAGATCAGAGTGGGACTCCAGGTTAGAAGGTGGGAGATTTCAGTGCTTCGGAAGCACTTTTCATGGCCAGATCTAAACTGAGACTCAACTGAATTCTGTGAGTACCTTTGGAGAATCTGCTCTACATAAGCCACCGCGCTAACCACGGCTGTGTCACTACTAGGCAGCTCGGAAGACCCTGACAACCTAGTCTCTAAGAACAGCCACCCCAGGCTCGTGCTGTCCAAAGCCTCAACAGCCACCCGTGGTGCACGCTGGACGCTGCAGTTGTGTCGGAGCCTCGGGAGGATTCTCCCTGCCTCCAGAGAGCTTGTAGCCTGGGGGATGAAAAGATTGCTACAGAAGCAGCTGTGGAAAAGCAAGCTCAGTGGAAAAATGGGAGTAACCAAAAATGAATGCAGAGCGAACTCAAGATATAAGACGCGGGCAAAGGAGGAGGGACAGAGGGGAGAAGAGGAGGCTGGATTATCTTGTGGAAGCCTCCCATGCCTCATCTTAAACTGCTAGGTCATCAAGGATTGTGCTTTAGGAGATAACACTGAGAAAAACTGGCCAGGAGACTGGAAGCCAAGTAGAAACACACTTCATACTGTCAAGGTAAAAGATAAGGGGGCCTGAACTTGTACGATAACAGTCAAAAGGAGAAAAGGCACTGAATTGGGAGATGTTTCGAGGCTTATAAAAATTCATTTTGACTCACCGTGAAGTTAAAAGTGAGAAGATTAGTAAGAAACAAAATACTGATGAACCCCAGCTTTACTAACAAGAAACAACATAGTTCAAGACTTATATTGAAACTGCCTTTTGTGTAGGTAACAAAATGGTCAACAATCAGTAATTTCATGAAATTCAAATTTACTTTATAATAGGTCCCCCTAAATATCCCACTGTAGGAAAAGTATAACCCCAAACAAAATAACATTAAAAGGAATAAAAATTAACTGTGAATACAAGAGAGCACGAAGTCATTTATTTAGCAGTGGGACGGGTGAGGGCAGGTTTTAAAGAGAAGACCCAGTTCTAAAGGAGATTGCCTGGTAGAGAATTTCCCCATGGCTTTCAGCCTAGGGCAAAATTCCAGAGAAAAGTGGTTTAGGTCAGTGAAAGCCCAATATTGTTTTGGAATTAAAGAAGGGTATTGTAACTAACTTCAATGTACAATCTCCTATACAGCTCCCTTTGGGGCTTTTCTTAACATGAGATTTGTTCCAGAGTTACTGGCAAAGATGAAAAATACCTGCAATGAAACCTTCCCTGAGTCCATTTTCTGCCTGTGCTCCCTTCACCGTAATACGTCCTGAAAACAGAGTTTAGGAACAAACAGAAAACTTAACACTGCTACGCCAAACGTTAAGCAAACCTTCCATTACATGAGGATGTCATTAGGTCACTAGTAAATGTTACTGCCTACCCAAGAGTGAGCCCTGTGAATCCCAGTCAGAATGCTGCAGGTTGTAGATCCTCCATAATTTTCACCTCTAAATTCTGAGCCACATCAATGTGCTTCCAAGCCTTTGTTCCCACTGATTCCTTTTCCTCCCCAATTCTTTGCTATTTAAGGAATGCTAACTCATCCTTCAAGCCTTGACCCACCCTAGCCTCATCCCCTCCCTAGGACCTTGAAACATTCAGTTCATGCTTTTATTTCCATTGTATTCAGTTTGCTTGTCTCCCAATCTTAGTTTGGTTTTCACTCCTAGATTCAATCAAGTAATGTTAAGCCCAAAACGACATGCTTTTTGTATTGACCAGTAAAACAAAGGAAAATAAATTTCAAGATTGTAGGCTGATAGTATGCTGCATTTGTGTCAATGAGATAAAGAAAAAAAAAAAAAAGCCATTGTGAAAGCGTTTGCAAATAATTTTATTTGTATATAAAATATACATCAGTTATGTATAAAAGAAATATGTTTATAGAGGCATAGAAATATTTGAAAGGATACCCATCAGTTTCCACTAGGAAATGAAATTGAGGATGATGGAAAGATTAGAGACTTTCACAATATTATTTGATCAATGCTTCACTCCTTGATTTTATTTTAAAAAGAATCCTCTTATTAAAAAGCAAAGAGACATAGTTCTCCCACATTGGATCTCAGAAAACTGTGGTTCATTCAAGACCAGCACCAAGGGGCTTCCCTGGTGGCCCAGTGGTTAAGAATCCGCCTACCAATGCAAGGGACACAGGTTCGAGCCCTGGTCTGGGAAGATCCCACGTGCCACGGAACAGCTAAGCCCATGCACCACAACTACCGAACCTGTGCTCTAGAGCTCGTGTGCCACAACTACTGAAGCCCACGTGCCTAGAGCCCATGCTCCGCAACAAGAGAAGCCACCACAATGAGAAGCCTGCTCGTCGCAACCAGAGAAAGCCGGTGCACAGCAACAAAGGCCCAACGCAGCCAAAAAAAATGTGCTTAAAAAAAAAAAAAAAGACCAGCACCAAAGGGGGTATGTCCCAGGAGCCCACAACACCCAGTCCCCAGATGGAGACGTCTTCAAGCATGTTCCTTAGTGCTTCCAGTAGAAAGTGTTTGTCGTACTACACGGTGAGCTCTCCGGGGCCAAACACAGACAAGTTAACTAGCTCAGGAGGCTACAGTCCACAGCCTCAGGTAGCCATAATTTGGAATAAGTGAGGCAGATTTTAAGTCTTGTAGTAACAGAAAGGGATTGCTCCCCAAGAAAACCATAGGACTGGCAAAGATTTTAAATGCAGTATTGGACATCATTGTACTAAGGATTAAGAGGCCGTTTCCCAGAATACGGCGTTTCTCACATAAAGCCTTCGATCTGAGCTTACTGCCATCTCCTTGCCTCTCTTGCTTCTTCCAACACCTCCTTTTCCATTTTCTAACTACCAGTCTTCAGCCATCAAATTCTTATTCCATTATTCCATTACATTTCCTATCCCTTCAAAGTAAAGTTTTAGATGTACCTTTCAATGCCCCAAAGTGTCAACAGTTGTATTAAGGAGACCCTGCTTAACAAAAACCTTGTACCTAGGGTCTCTTTCTGTAGCAACCAACAAGTTATCGGATGAATCAGCGTCTAATTCTTCAGCAGGGCCCCTGACCAGACCCATCAGAGCCCATTCAAAGTTGGGAGAGGTACGAAGTGAAGGGAAGGTCGGTCCTTCTAAAACAACAGAACAACGAACATTAATCAGACTCTTTCCATGGACCAGGCGCTGGACGAAGACATCTTCCCTGTAATATCTTGCTTATCTTCACAACAGCTCTATGAAGTTATGATAGAAAAAGATTGTCCTGAACTTGGTCTGCCTGACGTAATGTATAGCCTCATTCTGGAAAGAAATTAGGATTTTACTGATCAAATGTTTAAGCCGTTTTCTGATGAGCTTTAATGAGATTATGACTTACTCAGGGGAATCATCACCCACACCACAGATGACTACTCAGTCAAGAGTCTAGTGACCGTTCTTAATGACTTATGTTTCTTTTAGTAATCAGGCTGACAAGGATACTCCATTTATTGTCTTTTTCTGGAGAATGTCTTTACCAAAAGTGAATCCTCTTTGGCCTATAAGAGGATTTTTTTTCCTCCTTATTCAAGATTTTCGTACAATTTTGACCCATAACCAAATTGCCTGCATTTTTAAACTAAGTAAATACTATTTCCCCATTTAACACCTAGTAAGAGGTCATAGAGCCAGAGTACGAAGGTGATCAGTCTGAAACACAGGCTTTTTACTCCTCACCAAGCAAGTTGGCTTCTCACCTCCTGCTCTCATACCACACAGTTTGTGACTGTCAATCCCACTTGTCCACGGAAGCCCTGCTCTCAAAGTCTCATCAGTCGGGGTGTCAAGCATGCCCTCCAAAAATCCAAACTCTAATTTTTCAATTTTGATGCTGGTGGTAACATTTCCAGAAGCTGGAAGAGGCAAGGAAAGATCTGTCCCCGGTGACTTCAGAGGAAGCCCTACCAACACCTTGATTTTGGACTTCTGTCCCACAGAACTGTCGGAGAATAAGTTTCTGTTGTTGGAAGCCACCTAGTTTGTGGTGATTTGTTGTGGCAGCCCTAGGAAACTAATACAGTTCCCATACTTAAGTTTTAAATTCCACCACGATCTGTTAGATGAAAAGTGCAAATCATACAGAATACAAGCTGCCAAACGTACGGAATGGGCCCTCCAGCCAGCACCTTCCAGAAAGCTCCTTATAAGAAAGGCTTAGAACTGTGACTATTGCATTGATCCTCTGTTCTTCCAACACTGATGTGATTTGTAACCACCAGGGGTCTGACTTGTAAATGGAAGCTCTTCTCTAGACCTTCTGCATCATAATCTCTCTTCTTGCTTTTTTACAATGAAACAGAGTGTGTAGGGTAATGTCTGTGTTGCCCCCTTTAAGGGGTTTCCATGAAGCTGTCTCGGACAAAGACTGAAACAGGATGGTACGTTATGCCTTGGACCTGAGAAGAAAATATCCAGTGGGTACACAGGAAAGGTTCACTCCTTTTTGGCACTGACACTTTGCCTTCTGTAGTGAAAGGGAGAACTGGGGTGGAATATAGAACGGGGCCTTGCAGTAGAAATTTCTGCATTGATAATGTGCGCCATCCAGTATGGGAGCCACGAGCCTACTGTAGTTATGGGGCACTTGAGATGTGGCTAGTGTGACCCATGAAATGAACTTCAAATTTAATTAATTTAAATTTAATTAATTAGCATAGACCTAGAGTCTGAACAATGTGGTAAGGAGAGACAGGAAGGGGAGAAAACCAAATAGAGGACTCACCATGAAACAAAACAAAAAATCTATTGAAATCAAACCAAGTAAAAATTAATAGAGAACAACAGTTCAGGTAGACTAAATAATGAAATTAACAGATAGTTCTCTCCCTACACTTTCTATGGTCACATTTACCCAATATAAAGCAACTGGCCAACTGAGCTCCACAAGTAACAATTTTTTAAAGACTGTCTAAAATCGTTAATCAAATTAGCCAAAATAGTTAGCTTGTAAATACAATGGCCACAGTCTTACTGACTTAAAAAAGAAACTTAGATAGAAATATTTTTCTTATATGCAAAATAGTAAACAATTTAATGAGGAGAGGGTATAAGATAAAAATTCAGTAGGAGAAAGCAGTTAAAAGCTCCAGGGATGCCCAAAAGGGTCGTTAGCTTTCTAATAGCAACAGGAAAAAAAGGTCAAGAAAGAATAAAGTAGAGGAAAGAAGAAGGGAGAGGTTGGAAAGGAGAGAAGGAGGAAAGAAGCAAAACATACAAACCTTAATCCACAAATTCAAATCTGTTGGCACTTGGCAGAAGCATTTGTGAGGTCCCTAAAAGTTGAAACATTGTTGTTACTTTTGAAAAGAAAATCCCAAGATAGATGGCATGAGGAAATGTCACATATGGGGACAGATGAACAAAAAGGTGCCAGTTCCTACAGACCAGGTAGAACCTGGAAATCACTACAGCCTGACACACTCTATAACTGGATTTAAGATCCAGCTGAGAAACCCACAACAGCATCCAGGGAATTTCTAATGTCTCCTGAGCTCACCATCGAAACCAGGAGTTCTGCTTCTTACAATAATTTGGACAAAAAAACACGTTGAGTCCAGGCAAATCTGTTCGATCAACATTGCTAAAGACAATACTGTGACATCCACTTGTTGGAGGAAGTTTGTCCATTACTTGTGTCTAAAGCAGAGAGTAAATGGGATCAGTGTGATCTCTCCGTTGTGGGGATGGTGAAAAATCCCTCATATCTTGGAAAATGAAAATCAAAAGATTGATGTAATCTTATTACAGATTTAGTCCTTCTTATGGACTGAGTAATTATTTAAGACTCTGTCAAATTTCACTGCATTTTTTAAAAGCTTGGAATCCATGACATGGGCGATCAACTAATCAAGGCTGCACACTTGGCAGGTTTTATTTTCAGAGCTCTGCTAATTCAGAAAATTTATCCTGTGTCACTAAGTGTCTGGAGTTGGGAGTGGTGTGGATACTTATTAAATGATTGCGGAATAAAATAATAAACCCCACTTATTCAGAGACAGTTCTTGCAGGTATTAGAAACACATGTCGATCAGAAAGCATAACCTATTGACAGATTCATCAGTAATCTCCCCAGAACCTTCCTTTGGTGCTGCTGGCTTCCCTAGCAATGGCTGTTACTGTGAAGAGGGGGCTTCGCTCTACCTTAGCCCCATCCACTGGCCATTCTGGTGGGTTTCTGAAATTTCCCACAGCAGCAAATATCATGTCCCCTTTATTGTATTATCTTCTTATTGGTCTTGTGGATTTGAAGAAACAATGATGGATTAGACATCCAGTTTGACTAGTTTCCATTTAAAACAACTAAATACAGTGGATAACATGAAAATAAAGAAACAAATAAAAATTAACTACATTGGGCTTCCCTGGTGGCGCAGTGGTTGAGAATCCGCCTGCCAATGCAGGGGACACGGGTTCGAGCCCTGGTATGGGAAGATCCCACATGCCGCGGAGCAACTGGGCCCGTGAGCCATGGCCGCTGAGCCTGCGCGTCTGGAGCCTGCGCGTCTGGAGCCTGTGCTCCGCAACAAGAGAGGCCGCAATGGTGAGAGACCCGCGCACCGCGATGAAGAGTGGCCCCCGCTTGCCACAACTAGAGAAAGCCCTCGCACGGAAACGAAGACCCAACAAAGCCATAAATAAATAAATAAAGCAAACTGTCAACAAGTAAAAATAAATAAACACACACACAAAAAATTAACTACATTCACAAGCTGGCAAAATATAAAGAATTCTGATTAAAAACTAAGTAAAGACAGGCAGCCAAGAACAAAAGCAGAGACAGTTTTTACATTGAGCATATTTGCCATGAACTTGAGCCTTGGTGTTCAAGGTCTTGCAGGGTTTGGAAAAAAGGCGGCAAGGACCGGGACCCATCCAAGCGTGACTTAATGGAAAATCCCTCCAGAAACCCTGGACATCAAAGGCTGTCCTCTAAAGGCATACCCTAGAAGTAAGCTTACTCTCTGCCCCTCTCCCCAGGGGCAGTAAGGACAAATACTGGCTGGAGCCTTGTCACTGAGTAGAAGGGGAAAGTCTCCCTAAAATTAGCGGCCAATGCCAGTCTTCACACGGTTTCCAATCCCAATTCATACAACCTATGTTGCCAAAAACCACCGTCAAAAATGTAGTTTAAAGTGATCCCATAATGTAGTTGTACCAGTTGCCTGGCAGAACCAAATATAGTTCTTTTCTCGAAGAACTACCTCCATCCCAGAGACAGAAGGTAAAATTTGGCCAAAAAAAGAATACTGAATTAGAAAGTAGAGCTGAATAAATTACACAGAATGAAGCATAGAGAGATAAGGAGATGGGAAATAGGAAAGAGTTTTTAAGAATCATGGATGGTAGGATGAAAAAAATCAACACAGGTCCAATGTGAGTACCAGAAGGAAAAAGAATCAGAAACAATATTTGACGAGAGAAGAGTTGAGAAGGTTTGAGAACATCCACCTAGAGATTCAAAAAGATCAACATAAAGCAGGATAAATATAAAGAAATCCATTCCTAGCCACAGCAACGTGAAAACTGAATAACCACGAGAAGATGCTAAAAACTTCCTTAGAGAGAAGACTTAGCCTTCCAAGGAGTGAGGCTTCATTTGACAGCTCACTTCTCAACAGCAACAATGGAAACCTGGAAACAACAGGTAATGTACTGAGAGAAAATAAAGGCCAAATTCGAACAGCACACCTCAGCAACAGCAGCTCTCGAGAGTGAGGGCAAAATCTGAGAGTTTGCCACATTTAGATATCCAGTAAGGGAAATTCTAGGGGATATTTTTTGGGCAGAACAAAATGATCCCAGATGGAAAGTCTGAGGTATAAGGATTAAAGAACAAAGGACATGGCAAACATGGGTAAACCAGAGCTAATACTGACTGAGTAAAACATAATTAAATTATCTTGTGAAGTTAGAAAAACATGGTAGAACTAAAATACAGGGCAATGACACATAAGTTGGAAGTAAATAATAGTCTAAATTTCTTCTTTTTGGGGAGAAGTATAAAAATACTGATTTACCTTAGACTACAGTGTATGTAACTTCTAAAATAGAAGAGGAAAAAGACAGAATGAGAAAAAAAATCAGTCTAAAAGAAGGTGAGAAACAGAAGTAATGAAACAGAATAGAGACAAGCACACACGCACGCACATACACACACACACACACACACACAAAACAAACTGGCAAAAATAAGCCTAATTTATAAACCCAGTAGTTATAACAAATGTAAATGGAACTAATTATTTAGTTACGAAGCAACAGATGATCAGGTTGGGTTTACAAAATGAAATTGTATGCTTTTTACAGAGGTACACTGAAATACTTAAATGATTAAGATTGAATACAAACAGATGGAAAAAGATACCTCAGATAAACATTAACTGAAAGAAAGCTTGTGTAGTTATATTAATATCAGCCAAACTAGACCCGATTTAGGCAATGATTAGCATGTTGACAATGTGTGCTTCCTTTTTCTTACAGTGAAAGGTCAGTAGAAAGCTTCACATCCTCAACATGTTGTACTAAATATTTTTTTCTTCACTCTTTGACAACTCCAGGCAGCGTTTCTTCTTCAGAAAATGTTAACATCTCTCACTCAGAAATTGCCTTAAATTTTTGTTTTGGGGACTTCCCTGGTGGCGCAGTGGATAAGACTCCGTGTTCCTGATGCAGGGGGCCTGGGTTCAATCCCTGGTGAGGGAACTAGATCCCACATGCATGCTGCAACTACATGCCACAACTAAGGAGCCCAGAAGATGCAACTAAGGAGCCCAGCTGCCACAATTAAGACGTGGTGCAACTAAATAATAAATAAAAAATTTTAAAATAAACAAATTTTTGTTTTTTTCTCTTTTAAAATTTTTAACATTTACACCAGACAAAAGTCTTCTATGCTGAAAACAAGTCCTCCTGCCCTCCTCCTTACACCTCTGTCATCACTTGGTCTTGTGGCATCTCAGTATCATCTCTTTATTTTATTTCCATGCATGATTTATTTTATAAATCCATGCCTTTTTTTTTTTTTTTTTTTTTTTTTTTTTTTGCGGTATGCGGGCCTCTCACTGCTGTGGCCTCTCCCGTTGCGGAGCACGGGCTCCGGACGCGCAGGCTCAGCGGCCATGGCTCACGGGCCCAGCCGCTCCGCGGCACGTGGGATCCTCCCGGACCGGGGCACGAACCCGTGTCCCCTGCATCGGCAGGCGGACTCTCAACCAGTGCGCCACCAGGGAAGCCCAATCCATGCCTTTTTTAGTTTCTACAACTTTCATTTAGGTTCCATGGGTTTCTCCCTAAATCAAATCCCCACTGTTTAGATGCACGGAGTTCACCTGTGGTCCAGCATTCCTCATTAGGGTGCCATGCATTGTCAGGTGAAATCAATTAACTTTTGAGTCACTCCAAATAGTTTCATGGTATTTTAAGTAACAACCCTGGCTTCAGTTAAGGCTTTAATTTTTTTAGTACACACCATTCAC
This sequence comes from Neophocaena asiaeorientalis asiaeorientalis, assembly GCF_003031525.2. Taxonomy (NCBI): domain Eukaryota; kingdom Metazoa; phylum Chordata; class Mammalia; order Artiodactyla; family Phocoenidae; genus Neophocaena; species Neophocaena asiaeorientalis. Next base: position 3,091,314 of record NW_020171825.1, on the reverse strand, counting down.
CTGAAATCCTGGTTACCTGCAGCTAGCTGAGCTTCACCTTGCATTTCACATTAAGTCCATCTCATTTTTTCTGTTGCAGCTTGGACTAACCTATTTGAGCTTCTTACTCCATTTGGTTTACTCTGATTCCTCAGAAGTCAAGCATATTCAATTGTTTGATGAGATAACGTGTTCCTCTATCTCATTTTTATACCCTATATGTCTTGCAGTTGATGATCCCATTCAAGGCTGTTCCCAACAGTATATTATGCACATGGCTGACTGCCCTATTTCTTCCGTCATTATTCCCATCCAAGCTTATTAAGTACTCAGTGACTATAAGAGCATGGTGTTTATGAATCAGAGAATCTTGGTTTTCAGTCACCATCCGTTGCCTGGCTCTGAGTCAAGGGTCAGGAAATAATGAGATCAACCATGCAAACAACTGAACCTATGAGAGAGCCCATCTCTTTCTCCTGGTGTCCCTAAACTCTGCAGAAAGAGCATGAGTTTTCTCATCAAAGGCTTTGGATCAATGTTTGCATTCTGTTATAGACCAGCTAAATGAGCTAGGGGAAATCATTTAACTTCTCTGAGCCTCAATTTTTCTCTTTTATAATATGGAGATTGTTGTTACCATATCAACTGTTGTACAGATTAAATGTGACAGTGCATGGAAAGCTTTCTGCAAACTGTAATCTGATTAATTAAATGCAATCTGATTACTTAAGTAATCCCAATTCTCCTTAAAACTGAAAATATCGCCAAATGAAGACCCATCATTTAGGGCTTCGAGGGGGCCAATCCTGACTCTGAATTTGATGATTAGTGATTCGATTTGGACCCTGGCGGCCTCCTGGTTTCTGGATCCAGTAGGAGAACCGGGGCAAACTATTTACACTTCTGTCTTTTGTTTGTACTACTACTCAACCTTCTGTCTAGTTCTCTGAGATATTTTAGTAGAAGCTTTTACATTTAAAATTATATATGTATTTTTTATTCATAAATCAAATAAGGTGCACTGTAAGAAATGCCCTGGAAATAGGGCATTTTAAGTTGCTTTTTCCTATTGATTTTGTGCAAATCATTTAACCCCTATGGACGCCAGTATTTATTGTTCTCATCTCGAGTTTCCACACTCTCTTAGGAGGATATTATGTTCAACCTTTTATCTTAAATTACTTTTTTATTGGAGTATGGTTGCTTTACAATGTTGTGTTAGCACTTAGGAGGATATTATGAAGGTTATGTTAAGCCCAACATATAGTGGGCATTTACCTCTTATTACCATCATTTTACATCAGGGATTGTCCTAGTTATCTCAGGCCACCATAAAAAATACCATCGACTGGATAGCATAAACAACGGAAATTTATTTTCTCACAGTTTTGGAGGCTTGGGAGTCTGAGATCAAGGTGCCAATTGATTCAGTTCCTGGTGAGAGCTCTCTCCTTGGGTTGCAGGTGCCTGACTTCTCGCTATGTCTTCACATGGCCTTTCGTTAGTTCATGTGCTCTTCTAAGGCTACTAATTCCATCATGAGGGACCACCTTCATGACCTACCCTTACCCTAATTGCCTCCCAAAGGTCCATCTCCATACACCATCACATTGGGGGATAGGGCTTCAACATATGAATTTGGGAGGGGGATACATTCAGTCCCTAATGGATACAACTACTTTTGTTACTGTCACATTTATCATGTAGTGTATATATGTTCTTTCTTTGTCTGTGATTATTGGACTGAGATCAACCTAGTTATGGTGAAAACCCTGCCCCTTCTACTGAGAAGAATCCATTTTCAGTATAAGGGTAGGTCTGGGGAGTTTTGGTAACACATACACTAAGCAGAATGTAATTCCAATAATTGACACTTAGAAATACGAGCAGATCGTGATGACAAATCAGTTGAATCTAGGACCCTTTCAGGTGAGTTCTGTGCCTCTGGAGTCTTTAAAAGACTTGGTCGGGACTTCCCTGGTGGTGCAGTGGTTAAGAATACACCTGCCAATGCAGGGGACAAGGGTTTCAGCCCTGGTCCGGGAAGCTCCCACATGCTGCGGGGCAACTAAGCCCGTGCGCCACAACTACTGAGCCTGCACTCTAGAGCCCATGAGCCACAACTACTGAGCCCACGTGCCACAACTACTGAAGCCCGCGTGCCTAGAGCCCATGCTCTGCAACAAGAGAAGCTGTCACAATGAGAAGCCCACGGACTGCAATGAAGAGTAGCCCCCTCTACAAGGAAGAGTAGCCTCCGCTCGCCACAACTAGAGAAAGCCCATGAGTAGCAACGAAGACCCAACGCAGCCAAAAAAAAAAGACTTGGTCAATTAGCTTTCTACGCCTCTAGCCTAAGGTCTATTCAGATAAGTGAATCTTTGCACATTTGCTTAGTTCAGATGTTCTAAAATGTCTGGAAATATTTGAGAAGTCAGGTTGATCCACCAAAAAGTATATAAATATCAGCTTCTAGAGGGGCAGCCCACTGCATCTCTGATTGCTTGTCATGGCAGACACCTGAAACAGAATAAATACAAGCATGCAGCAGGATCAGAGCCCCCATCAGGCCAAATCAAGGGGAATAAAAATAAAACAAGAAACTGAAGCCAGGGTTCCATAAAGTCATGCTCTCAAATTGATCAGAGAGAGTAGGAAGGATCCTTGTTCTCTCACAAGATCACAAGAGCAACTCCAATGATCTCCAGGTATGACATAAAATATTTTCTAAAAAGGCATAAATGGCCTTATTAACTTCTGCTTTTTTGGCTGGAATATTTCTTTTTTTTTTCTTTTAACTTTTTGGTTCAATGTTTCTAGCCCCCTGATATTTATATACTCTGCAATATCTCCTCAGTATTTCAATCCATAAGTATCTCGAGGCACTTGGAAAGATCACAACCAAGCAATGGGCCAAGATTGATGTGTTTCCATAACAGTATTGGGCTGGAGTTCTCAGTGGGAGAGTTGATCCAAAACAAATGAGCAGGCATTGTGAGAAGCAGAACCTCTTCTCGCGTTTTTGAGAATTTTTGTTGTGAGCTCGTCTGTGGCAAGACCCTATGTGTGCAAATTTCATGAGGCCTTAATTAATGGCTCATTTTTCTAGAGAGAACTTGCATCTACTTTTACCATGTGCTTGATAACACTCTTCCCAGTTTGACCAATTTAAAGTTTGGTCATGAATGTACAAGTAATTAACATTGTTATGTGTTTATGAGTAATTTCTAATAAATTGCTTTATAATCAAAGAATATGGCCAATAAAAATCTTTTGGAATTTCTTAAGGTTTTCTTTGTAGTCAAGTAAATGATTTATTTCCACAACTGTCTGGTGGATATAGTGAAGAGTAGGGCACAGAATTATCTACAGACCTATTTTTAGATCAGGTTTGTTGATGGCATTATTTGAGACATCTATACCCTTACTTACTGTTCACCTAATTTTTGAAAAAGTATACTACAGTCTCTGCTGATTTTGGATTTTATAATGTCACTTTGCAATTCTAGTTCTTGTTTTACCTTTTATGTTTTACTGCTATGCCATTTAGAGACATAAAAATTTATTAATATTATCTCTTCCTTGTGGGTTACACCTTTTATTACTCTCCCATATCATGCCTCAGATTTTTATTTATCCGGTATTATATTAATATAGCTGCCTTTTCTTTACTTTTCTTTTGTTTTCTATTTTGCTAAAATATCTTTGTCCCATTATTTTCCACCTTTCTTTATTATCTTACTTTAGTTGAATTTATTTTAAACAGCCTACAGGTAGAATTTATAAGTATTCTGAAGTTGCTTGTTTTTTACTAAAATAAAGTACTCCTTCACTTTCATTGTGATATTTGTTTTATTTTTACCTTTTACCTTCTGTTTATAATCAATTTTTGTTGTTGCTTACTCTCGATACTTTTTTTAATTTGCTGCATTGAAAAAATTTTTATTTCCACCTTAACCCTGAAAATTAATTAGGAGGTTTTTCTCTGTGTCTGTCAGCTACTAGCTCGCTCCCTAATTTTTAAAGTCACGAAGTCATAGATATGTAGTAATAAATTTAAATTAAGAAATATTAGAGGCTTCCGGGAAGATGGCGGAAGAGTAAGACGCGGAGATCACCTTCCTCCCCACAGATACACCAGAAATACATCTACACGTGGAACAACTCCTACAGAGCACCTACTGAACGCTGGCGGAAGACCTCAAACCTCCCAAAAGGCAAGAAACCCCCCACGTACCTCGGTAGGGAAAAAGAAAAAAGAATAAACAGAGACAAAAGGATAGGGACGGGACCTGCACCAGTGGGAGGGAGCCGTGAAGGAGGAAAAGTTTCCACACACTAGGAAGCCCCTTCGCGGGTAGAGACTGTGCGTGGCGAAGGGGGAAAGCTTCGGAGCTGCGGAGGAGAGCGCAGCAACAGGGGTGCGGAGGGCAAAGCGAAGAGATTTCCGCACAGACGATTGGTGCTGACCGGCACTCACCAGCCCGAGAGGCTTGTCTGCTCACCCAGCGGGGCGGGCGTGGCTGGGAGTTGAGGCTCAGGCTTCGGTCGGAGCGCAGGGAGAGGACTGGGGTTGGCAGCGTGAACACAGCCTGCAGGGGGTTAGTGTGCCACGTCTGGCCGGGAGGGAGTCCAGGGCAAAGTCTGGACCTGCCAAAGAGGCAAGAGACTTTTTCTTCCCTCTTTGTTTCCTGGTGCGCGAGGAGAGGAGATTAAGAGCGCCGCTTAAAGGAGCTCCAGAGACGGGCCGCGAGCCGTGGCTAGAAGCACAGACCCCAGAGACGGGCATGAGATGCTAAGGCTGCTGCTGCCGCCACCAAGAAGCCTGTGTGCGAGCACAGGTCACTATCCACACCCCCCTTCTGTGTGTATGTGTATGCTTCTGTGTGAGATTTTGTCTGTATGGCTTTGCTTCCAGCATTTTTCCTAGGGTTCTATCTGCCTGGGTTTTTTCTCTTTTTTTTTTTCACTTATAATTATTTTTTATTTTAGTAACTTTATTATATTTTATCTTACTTTATTTTATTTTACTTTATCTCCTTTCTTTTTTTCCTTCCTTCC
>NW_020171825.1:3076292-3086231 GCF_003031525.2 Neophocaena asiaeorientalis asiaeorientalis | reverse complement strand
TTGGATTGGAAGAATCAACATTGTGAAAATGACTCTACTACCCAAAGCAATCTACAGATTCAATGCAATCCCTATCAAACTACCAATGGCATTTTTCAAGAACTAGAACAAAAACTTTCAGAATTTGTATGGAAACAAAAGACCCTGAATAGCCAAAACAATCTTGAGAACGAAAAACAGAGCTGGAGGAATCAGACTCCCTGACTTCAGACTATACTACAAAGCTACAGTAATCAAGACAGTATGGTACTAGTATAAAAACAAAAAGATAGATCGATGGAACAGGATAGAAAGCCGAATGGGGAGGGGGAAGGGTAAGCTGTGACAAAGCGAGAGAGAGGCATGGACATATATACACTACCAAACGTAAGGTAGATAGCTAGTGGGAAGCAGCTGCATAGCACAGGGAGATCAACTCGGTGCTTTGTGACCACCTAGAGGGGTGGGATAGGGAGGGTGGGACGGAGGGAGATGCAAGAGGGAAGAGATATGCGGACATATGTATATGTATAACTGATTCACTTTGTTATAAAGCAGAAACTGACACACCATTGTAAAGCAATTATACTCCAATAAAGACGTAAAAAAAAAAAAAAAGAATGTAAGAAATACTAAATGCTCCCCGTATCAAGATTTTTATTAATCTGCTCTCTATACCACCAGTCCCAACCAAGAGTTTCCCATTGCCCTCATGCCAACTGTTGAGACTCATTTAAAATTGAAATCTTAACCTAAGTATCACTCGGTAAACATTAGTGCTCTTTGCCTGGGGAGACGCTATTATTTCATACAGATACATGCAGTGTGTCTCTTCTGTTTAGGGAATTATTATTTAACCCATTACAGTTCACAGCCTTTGTCATCATCTTTTAGACTCAATTATACATTTTACAAGTACATTGCTCACTGCTGATTCTTATACTCTTCGTCTTCTCCTATCCTGAGATCTAGGTTATCATTAAATTTCATTCAGTTAGAATAATTCCTCTAGTAATATAAAAAGTATATATTCAAAAAGAGTGGGTCTTAGCCTGTTTAATAATGGCTGTCTTTTGCCCTCACATTTAGATGACATTGACTCAATTTCTGTCAAGATTTGTAAATGATCATTACTGTTTTCTACCTTCCAGTGTTGCAAATAAGAAGTCTGATGCTAGTCTAATTCTCCTATTCCTCTAACAGCCATTTCTTTGCATTGGAAAGTTTACTAAACTTTCTTTCTCTTTTTTTTTGACTTCAGAAGATTCATTTGGATGAATCTGATTTCTCTGTCATTGTCAGAAATACTTCCTGGTGTTGAATCCTTTCAATCTGAAAAAGCAAATTTTGTTCAAACAAGGAGGTCGTATCTATTGTTCTTTGATCTGTATGTATCTCCTATATAGCCTTCTTTTCTTTCTTTGTAATTCCTATTACCAGTGCTTTCCATGTCTCTTGTCTTTTCATCTATGGTATCCATTTCTTTGAATTTTTGCTCTGTACTGTGTACTATTTTCTCCACTTGATCTTTCAGATTCGCGGGCCCCTCCCGCCGCGGGGCACAGGCCCCGGACGCGCAGGCCCAGCGGCCACGGCTCACGGGGCCCAGCTGCTCCGCGGCACGCGGGATCCTTCCGGACCGGGGCCCAAACCCGCGCCCCCCGCATCAGCAGGCAGACCCCCAACCACTGCGCCACCAGGGAAGCCCTAGGATTATCTTATTTTATGAGTCATTTGGGGCAGTAGGTACTGTGTCTGATTATAAACTATTAAATATCAAGATCCATAAGTTTCCTACCTTAACCATGGGTTAATAATCCACACTTGCATTTTACACTTCAACATTACATACTGCTAGTTACATACTTCCAACCTTTGCACAAGCTTGTTTTTCCCATTCCTCCACTTGATGACCTAGAAAATAACTATTGAGAAAACCTAGCTTATTATGTCTCCTCCCTGGCCCTCTGTGACAGGTAAACATTCCCACTTTGGGGTTATTTCCATGCCCATTTTATTAATGCATTCTATTTTTATTGGTTTAAAAGTCTGTCTCAGTAGACTGAGCTTTCTGAGGGTAAGGGTTGTATTCTTGTATTCTTAGTACAGTCTTGACACTAAAAAAATATTTATTGAATTAGACAGATTTTATTTCAAAATAATTGGCCTGGTGCAGACGAAATGTGTTCAGATAGTTTCTGTATTAGCCTTTCTCTTTCTAACCTTGTGACCACTGACATAGTTCAGGGCCTGCTAATCCTTCCCAAGGAGAATACTCACCTTCACTGTCTGCGTTTTCTACTTTCTGGTCATTATTTCTGCTTAAATAACCTCTTTTACTCACACCCCGCTCCCTCCTCCCCACCCCAAGTCTCCATCTTCCTGAAGATGGTGAGGCTGGAATCCACAAAGAAGCCAATGGGAGACTTGGTCTGCGTCCCCCATCACACGACAGAAAGGCCTGTGAGGCCTGGCTGGGACCAGGGCACCCAAGGCAAATGGTCAGCTGTTGGATCAGCTGAATGGTCAAGCACAAGAGACTTCCTAATTGAAGGAGAGCCAAGTCAGTAGTCACAAACTTGGGGCACCCATATGTTTTTCTCCACATCAATATTATACCTTTTGTTTCTCAACATTCTAACATGATTGCAAGTGAGCAGGGCTATTATGACTTATAACAAATGACTCAAAAAGAGATATTGGCTTTTTATAATTGGCTCAAGACACACTGTCATTCTTTTGACAGTGAAATTAACCGGAAGAAGTCTTTTACTTTATCTATACATTACATCATAACCTTTAACATTCATTATTAACAATCAGTGTTACATGTTTAGGTAGCAGAGAAGGAAATGAGCAAAGATGGAAATTTTTTAAATCCCCAGGCCCTGCATTTGGGCCTCCAAAACTATCTTTCTGGTAGATTGCATTATCTGTGCAGGGCCTTCTAAATTTTCTTTCTTTTATTTGCTTTTTAAGGCCTGCAAGCTTCCAGCTCCTCCGGACCTCTACACGGAGGCAAGATTCTTAGTGAAGGTAAACGGGAAACTCAGACAGCCATTGCAATGCTTCCAGTGTAGTGATGTTGTTAGATGGGTATTCATGCTATAACAAAGGTTTGAAATACAATTTGTAAAACAGTCATAGAAATGGGGATTTTAATTGTGCAATAAGTTTGGAAATCAACCTGACAATGCATGTCAAGGTCTTTAAAATTATCATAACTTTTGCCTGAATAACTCTACTTTTAGAACTCAAATCCATGTAAATAATCTGAAACAACAGAAACAAGCTTCAGTCACAAAGATCTCCATCACAGCCTTCTTTACAATAGTAAACATCAATAAAACCCCGAATGTCTAAAAATAGGAGACTCCCTAAGTAAATTAGAGAGGAAAATAGCCATGTAAATAATGTAATATTATGGCACCATAACCAATTATGTTTCAGATCAGTCCAATTCAACAAACATTTATTTATTTGAATTTTATTTAATTAATTAATTTATTATACAGCAGGCTCTTATTAGTTATCCACTTCATACATATTAGTGTATACATGTCGATCCCAATCTCCCCATTCATCCCACCACCCACCCCACTTTCCCCCCTTGGTGTCCATACGTTTCAACAAACATGTATGGACTGCTTCAAATTTCTAGCACCATTCTAGCAGCTCACGGTCTAATGGACAGACAGATATAAAAAAGTATTTGAAATAGACTGTGGTTAAGTGCCACAAAAGCATGGAGAAGCCTCAGCTACCTCAGGAGGGGAGAATGGGTGTTGCAGAGGCAAGAAGAAAAACCAGGGATGCCCTAATTTTTGGTTATTTCATGTGATTTGGTAAATAGTTTATTATGGGGAAGTTTGATGTACATAGAAGAGGCTTCTAATCAACCCCTAGAAGAATGATTAAGATGAAACATAAGAGATGAGTAGGAGTTAGCAACAGAATGGGGGCAGGTGAGGGAGAAAATTGTTCTAGGTAGCGGGACTGGCTTGTGCAAAGGTCCAGAGGTGAGAGGGGCAATGAGGTGTCTGGGGTACCATAATTAGTCAGAATGCCTGGAGCATGGAGTGTCAGTGTCCCGAGCCTGAAGAAGAGGGTCCACAGGACCTGAAGGTTCTTGAAAAGCATATAGAGCCTGGATTCTGTTTTGAGGGTGACAAGATAGCACTGTGTTTGTGAGCAGATTTAAAGCAAAAGATGATGTGTGTGGGTTTAGCTATGTTGAGTAGAGCTCACTGAGAAGTCAGAGGCAGAGGACTGGAGGGTCAGAAGAGAGAGCTGGATGAGACACAAGGATTTGGGTGTTACAAGCATTCAGATGATAACTGAGGCTCAGGGGATGGATGAGACTGGGGAGGTGTGGGTCAGGGATTGGGGGTGTAAAGGGCTTAGGAGAGGGACAGGCAGAGGGATGGGAGTCCTCAAAGGATACTGAGACGGGGTGGCCAGAGCAATAGGAGACAAACAAGAAGAATATAGTGTCACAAGACACAAGGAAAAAGTACGTTTCAAAAAGTGGGTGAACGGGCTTCCCTGGTGGCGCAGTGGTTGAGAGTCCGCCTGCCGATGCAGGGGACACGGGTTCGTGCCCTGGTCTGGGAGGATCCCACATGCCACGGAGCGGCTGGGCCCATGAGCCGTGGCCGCTGAGCCTGCGTGTCTGGAGCCTGTGCTCCACAACGGGAGAGGCCACAGCAGGGAGAGGCCCGCATACTGCAAAAAAACCAAACAAACAAACAAACAAAAAAAGTGGGTGAACACATCAAAAGCTGCCAAGAATCAAGTAAGATGAGAACCTACTGTATAGCACAGAGAACTATACTCAATGATCTGTGGTGACCTAAATGGGAGGGAAATCTAAAAACAAGTGGATAGGGACTGCCCCGGTGGTACAGTGGTTAAGGCTCCACGCTCCTAATGCAGGGGGCCCGGGTTCGATCCCTGGTCAGGAACTAGATCCCACACACATGCCACAACTAAGAGTTCGCATGCCGCAACTAAGGAGCCCACATGCTGCAACTAAGGAGCGAGCCGCAACTGAGGAGCCCACCTGCTGCAACTAAGACCCTGTGCAACCAAATATAAATAAATAAATAATAAAATTAAATTAAAAAGAGTGAAGAGAGAGAGAGATATATATATATATATATACACATAACTGATTTACTTTGCTGTACAGCAGAAACTAACACAACATTGTAAAGAAATTATACTCCAATGAAAAATAAATCAATAAAATAAAATACTAAAATACCAGACTCAAAAAAAAACACCTTGAAATGTTCGAAGGAAATTAGCAGCAAGAGCATCAGTGAGCCAAGCAAGAGCGATCTTAGTGCAGTGTTGGAAACAGAAGCCACATAGCACAGCACTGTGGCATGTGTGGGTAGCACAGAAGTGGAGGCGAGAAGAGAAGCAACCCTTTCAAGGAGTTTGTCTGGAAGAAGGGTGAGAGCTAAGGCAGCAACTGCAAGCTCTCAGTGGGCTGATTTTATTTTTCTTACTATAAGATGGAAGATGCTAGCATTCAATGATTGGATGCTGATGGGACTGACCTATTAAGGAGACTGGAGAGTTAAGGATAAAGATGAGAGAAGGCATAATCGATATAATGAGATTCTTTGAGATGAGGTGGGTAAGAATGGGCTACAGAAACTTAGCCTGGATAAAGGACACCTTTTTATGGGATATTTATTCCAAGAAGGAAGGGATGAAGAGGATGTAGGATAGTTGGTAGGTTTGGGGGTAAGAAGTGTATCGATGGATTCTATTTTCAATAAAGGGGTGGTGGGTGAGGCACCTGTAAAGAATGAGAAAGAGGAGGTGAGGAAGGAGGCTTGAGGAAAGAGGAGATAGTGGTAGCTTTTTTGGAAATTGGGAGGATTGATTAGGGATAGAGAAGAAGGCAGGGTAACCCAGACGATGACACATAAATGTGCTATTCCTCTCCAGCAGAGTAAACAAACATCTTTCTTATTTTTTATCTCCAGAGACTCAGATTGAAGCACATTCAACCAACTTCATTCAAATTCCCCAAATGCAACCTTTGTAGGACTCACCATAGGAAGATCCAAGTTAACCAGGAAACTATGCTTTGTTTTCCTGGATGTTTGGAGAAGTGTGGTAAAAGCTCTGGTGGGAGAAGAAGGAGATGGCAGAAAAGAAACAAAGTCCAATCAAAATATACTGTTATAGAGGCTTCCCTGGTGGCGCAGTGGTTGGGACTGCGCCTGCCGATGTGGGGGGCGCGGGTTCGTGCCCCAGTCCGGGAGGATCCCACATGCCGCGGAGCGGCTGGGCCCGTGAGCCGTGGCCGCTGAGCCTGCAAGTCCGGAGCCTGTGCTCCAGAACAGGAGAGGCCACGGCAGTGAGAGGCCCACGTACCGCAAAATATATATATATATACTATTATACATCACAATCTGTTGATAAAACCTTAAATATTGTACAGTGCTTTTTCAGTTAAAGAGTCATTTTCAAATATATTCATTTACCTCTTCTAATAATTTGCTCAAAGTCACAGAGCAAGTGGAATCATGTTAAGACCAGCCCCAGGCTTTCTGAACTCGGAGCTCTTCCTTTTTCAGTATACTGTTAACCTAAAACAGTAAAACCATCACTTATTTTTCCAGCTAAACAGGTTTATGTGGGAGCAGCAAAGAACTGCAATTCAGGACATGCAACTATGGTGAACCACATGCAAAGCCAGTAAAGCAAAGGAGAGTAAACTCTTTTATAGAGGAGAATGGGGGAGTTGAAAGGGGCTGTTATAAACAAAAAGTCTATTGGAGGAAACTGGGAGTTTGAAGAGTAGTGGCCTTTCATTGGCTGAGTTGTGACAGTCTCTCAATGGCTGATCTGTTACCAGGCAAGTAGAAAATCTTTCTCCTGCTGGTGATAGTAAAGTAGTGTCACTTCTTGCTAGAGGTGCAAGGTACATCTCTTCCTGTTGGGAGCTGTGTTGGCATCATGTGATAAGTGTATGAGAGCTCTCCCTTCTGGTCTTCTGACTCCGTTTTAGTGACGTTTTCCTGTATTAATTTTCTCAATAACAGGAGCCTTTCTGACCCCACCAGACTGGTGCTAAAGTAGCATATATAAGAAGGATTTTCAGCCTCTGACCCAGGAATTATTCTAGTGAGGGTGCAGGATCTTTTTTCATAAGTGCCCTCAGACCCATTCTAAATACACACACACACACACACACACACACACATACCTTGTTACATTCAACAACAAGAACAACTAAAGGGAAGTGCTCTTGCAGACTCAGTTGGCTGCTTGACTCAATGTCAAGAAGAGAAATGAAATTGTTCCCTGCCTTCTCTGGAGTAAGAGATTTCTTGACCTAGAGAGTAAAGGTAACAGGAAACCCACATGTTACAAAGAGCATAAGCCCAAATAAGTCCTTTCCAGTTAGTTATCAACAGCTGTGAGTGACTTATCTTCTATCCATTTTCTCTCTCCTCTCCTCTCTCATGTCCTTGGGCAATCTGGTGATAAACAATATATAATAATATGGAAATAGTGCACTTGAGGAGGAAAGCAGTAGAATTCCTTAATCCTTTCTGTATTCAGGAATCTTCTCTCTCCCAGTTTTTCTCTGTATCTATTAGAAATACGACAAGATGGCCAGCCTCCCTTACGAGTGAGTGACAGCTTTAATCATCACCCTCTTTTTTGAATTGTGTCACAAGATACTGGTTTCTGTCAAGTGGCCGACATTTCTTGTACTAACATGTGGAAACTGGGGCTTCCAAACCAAGATGAGGTCATCCGTTGGTTGTTGTGTCTTCCGTAGCTGTTATCATCATCAAGGTCTTTCCCACGATTACTACCAAAACACAGAGACTATGGTGAAGCAAAATCTCTATCTTGTATGAAGAAAAATTAAATGTTAGATATATCTGAACTTCCAAGCATTTGGTATTTGGTTCCTGGCAACTACATGGAAGAGATCCAGATATAAATACTTTGTTCCCATTAAAAAATGAACAAACCAACTTTGAAGGGGATTTATTCCCCCAGAGTCAGACAGACATAGAGTCAAACTCTAGTTCTGTAACTCACTGGGTTGTATGAACTTGGTTAAGTGACTTAACCTTTTTGAGCTTGAGTGTTCTATGGTAAATGGGGAAAATATCTCCTTCACAGAGATTAGGGAGAATTAAAAGAAAGATTGCAAGTGAAGCAGGTAGTAAACATTCAGATATTAGTCTTCAGCTGGTCCTTTTCTCTCAACACTCTCCCACTTCCTAGAATCATAGCTAACAAAATATTACTTAAAAAATTAAAATATTCGGTGAGAAAAATAACTTGGCGGGTGCCAGTCTTATTTTTATTTTGCTCTGCTAAGATATGACAGGACCGGACAATCTTTCGTCAAAGCCTAATTAGCATTTTTCCATGACTGTATTTGTGTTTGTTTTTGCTTCTTTTGTTCAAGTTAGGTCTTGAGGCGACTGAAATGAAATGCTCGCCAAAGAGTCATCCTTTGTAGCAGTGATGACACAAATTACATTGTTCTCCAGGGTTTAAAACACCCAGGCATTAAATTTAACTATATGAGCTTGGCAAATCTTTTCAAAAACAAAGCAGCTGTTTCCCTTTTGTTCATTTTTTTTTTTTTTAAAGCCTTGCTCACCAGCTTAAAGATGTACACACCCTTATTGCAAACCCAGGGAAATACTACAAAGTAGGCAAATGCATTAACAGGTGTGAAGGTGCACAGTGATGAAAAGAGAATGAGGGAATGAGATGCTGAATTTTATTTTCAAGCACTACAATATTCTCGATTTGTTAAGCAAAATATAACACATATTGTTTATGTGGCGTGTCAGCCACTAGTCCAAGTCTTCATGAATAATAACTTGTCTTTGTGAATAACAGTACCTCTTAAGGTAGGGAAACTCCGCTGGTCACTAATTCAAAGGATGACACGTAGCTCAGATTGTGAGCAATGTAGTTACAGCAGGGGGAGGCATGGCAGAGAGACTGCAGCCACAACCCCACTTTGTGCCACCCACAGTGATCATCTTCTCAGGTCTCTGTGCTGAGTCCTTCCTGCCCGTGACACTCAGCTCCCAAATACGTTCACTGTCTACATGAGTGTGAGATTATGTCACTGCTGCCACTGGCCAATACAGGGCCTTTGAGTGAATTAGAGAGGGCAAATGGTGCATGAGGGTGTCTGGATGTGGTCTGTGGGCAAAGGGTATGCTCACTCTGGGTCATGAATAACTTCAGAGTTCACCTGCTATGTCCTGGCATCACTCGTTCCTCAAAATGCAATGGTTCAGTCCAACAAAACGTTGTCTGAGCATCCACTGAGGACCAGAAACTGTGCTAGGTACAGGAGAGATGAAGAGAACTCCCAACCCGCTTCAGTCAACGTCAACAGTGTCAACATAGCGTAATACATCAATGATAGAGTTAAGCCTGATACACTGAAGAGCAGAGAGGAGAGCCACCCATCTCAGTAGGGGGTTTCTTTAAAAAGCTGCCTGATAAGGATATACAATGGAGAAAAGACAGGCTCTTCAATAAGTGGTGCTGGGAAAACTGGACAGCTCCATATAAAAGAATGAAATTAAAACACTCCCTAACACCATGCACAACAATAAGCTCAAAATGAATTAAAGACGTAAAAGTAAGACCAGATACCACAAAACTCCTAGAGGAAAATATAGGCAGAACACACTTTAACATAAATCGTAGCAATATTTTGGAGTGATCCATATTCTAAAGCAAAGGAAATAAAAGCAAAAATAAACAAATAGGACCTAATTAATCTTTAAAGCTTTTGCACAGCAAAGGAAACCATTGATAAAGTGAGAAGCCAACCTACTGAATGGGAGAAAATATTTGCAAACGATGCAACCAACAAGGGGCTAATTTCCAACATATATAAACAGCTCATACAACTCAATATCAAAAACAAACAAACAA
>NW_020171825.1:2986282-3076230 GCF_003031525.2 Neophocaena asiaeorientalis asiaeorientalis | reverse complement strand
AAAAAAAAAATCTACAAACAACAAATGCTGGAGAGGGTGTGGAGAAACGGGAACCCTAGTGCACTGTTGGTGGGAATGTAAGTTGGTGCCGCCACTGTGGAAAATAGTATGGAGGTTTCTCAAAAAACTGAGCATAGAACTCAGCTTAAAAAACTGAGCAATTCCACCCTTGGGTATATATCCGAAAAAAACAGAAGCATTATTTATAATTGCCAAGATAAAGAAGCAACCTAAGCGTCCATCAACCATCAACAGATAAACGGATAAAGAAGATGCAGTACACACACATACACACACACACACACACACACACACACACAATGGACTACTACTCTGCCCTAAAAAATAATGAAATTTTTCCATTTGCAGCAACACGAATGGACTTGGCAGCATTATTAAGTGAAGTCAGACGGAGAAAGACAAATACTATATGATATCACTTATATGTAGAATCTTAAAAATACAACAAACTAGCGAATATAACAAAAAGATGCAGACTCACAGATATAGAAAATAAACAAGTGGTTACCAGTGGGGAAGAAGAGGCACTATAGGGGTGGGGGAGTAGGAGACACAAACTATTCGGTATAAAATAAGCTGCAAGAATATATTGTATAACACAGGGAATGTAGCCAATATTTTATGATAGCTATAAATGGAGCATAACCTTTAAAAATTGTGACCACAATACCATGCACCTGTAATTTATATCATATTGTACTATACTTCGATTCAATAATTTATTAAAAAAGAAATAAAACCACACACACAAAAACTCTGCCTAAGCACAGTGCTTGGCATATAGTAGGTACTCAATAAATATATATAGGATGAATGGATGGACAGATGCATGCATGCAGGTCTTAAAGAAAGAGTACAGGCAATAACAAGACAAAAAGAGAGAAAATAGAGCCCAGGCAAAGAGAAGAGCATGAGAGAAGTCCGGAGACAGGAAACAGCTTGGTGTGTCTGGAGAATTTCAGTTCAAATCCCAAGAAGGGGAGTGGCAGGGGATAAACTAAAAGAGTAGGCACAAGACTATTTCATAATAAGAAGTGGGAACATGAGCCAGTAGGTCAGGGCTTCTCAGACTTTACTATGCATACAAATTACTTTGACATCCGATTCTGATTCAGGAGGAGTCAGCGGAAGCCTGAGACCCTCTGGTTCTAAAAAGCTCCCAGGTGAGGCTGCTGCTGGAGGCAGCACCCAGGGAGGTGATGGAAAGCACTGATGAATTTGAAGGAGAGTGACTTGTGATTGACCCCCTGGCAGGTATTCAGTAGAAGTTAAATGAATAAGAATGTTAAAGTACAGGAACAATAATTAAAGTTTACTTCATTTCACAGAGAGAATGGAACGAGCATTTATTGAGTAGCTTTTATATACTGGCACCTGGTAAACATTATCTCCTCTAACAATAAAAAAAAAAGCCCTACCTCCCACTGCACCACTATTAACTACATAACTTACATAATCAAACAACGGTTTCAGGTGAATTTTAAACAGAAATAACTGTATGTAAACAAACTCACACCAGAAATGTTTAGCATTGTGTAGACTGTGAATGCTAAGTATTTTAATGACATAAATAGCATTTTTCTTTTGAGTCATGAGTCCAGGCACAATTTGAAAGTCGACTAAGCCACTACTCACATCTTTGATGCTTAAGTTTGAACGCTCGGGGACTTCTCTGGTGGCACGGTGGTTGAGAATCCGCCTGCCAATGCAGGGGACATGGGTTTGAGCCCTGGTCCAGGAAGATCCCGCATGCCGTGCGGCAACTAAGCCCGTGTGCCACAACTACTGAGCCTGTGCTCTACAGCCCGCGAGCCACAACTACTGAGCCCACATGCCACAACTACGGAAGCCCATGAGCCTAGAGCCCGTGCTCAGCAACAAGAGAAGCCACCGCAATGAGAAGCCCGCGCACCGCAACGAAGAGCAGCCCCCGCTTGCCGCAAATAGAGAAAAACCTGTGCGCAGCAACGAAGACCCAACGCAGCCAATAAATGAATAAATAAATTTATTTTTTAAAAAAAAGTTTGAACGCTTGGTCACCACCCCACAGCTACGAATTCCTGAAATAGGCCCAGATCTCTAATTTTAAATTCAAAATACACTTCGCTCTTGATCTAGCCTTGGGTGTTTCGGTCAGTGACACAACATAAAGCCAGCTTATTTGGAACTCTTATTTTCAGAGAGGGAGAGAAAACTCGAGCAAGAGGAGAAAACTCTTCCTGGGCCAGCAGTGGCCGCGGAACCAGACGGTTCTTTTCTGTTTTCTTTCCCCTCAGCCAGGCTGACTTATCAATTCCTCTGAACTTGTTGACATTGGGAAAGAGGCCTGTGGGGGTGGAGCAAAGGAAATAAAAACTGAGGGAAAAGCAGAAAGGCATGAAAGTTCAGACAGCGCTGCTGACTCATTTCCAGTGAAACCCTACTTTTCCCTGAAAGAGTTCAGAAGGTTTTATAAACATAGGGCTGTGGACCTTCTGGGCTGTGGATGTCATCCTTCTGCTATTATGCTCCACAGAATAAGGGGAATCCAGAAGAGGGGAAGAGCAGATGCTTGAGGATGAGACTGACAGGGGTGCAAATCTCAGCCTTGTTCACCTAGACATGTGCCTTGACATGTAACTAAGCATAATTGACCTCTTTCCTCACCTTTAAAATTAGGAGAATATTATAGTAGACACTTTGGATCTTTGCCTGAGCAGTTTCCCTTCCTTGCTTCTTTTGTTAACAGCCTCCCTCATGTCCCTTTGTAAAGTAAAGCCAACCCCATTGCGTGTCCATCAAAGTACCCTAAGGGAAAACAGACTCGAGCCTGGACCATCTGACACTCCACCGCCACCATCATTTGTAGGACTTGAGCCAGGGTCTAGAAGCAATCAGAGGCTCCCTGGACAAATGATTCATTAGTTTCTGCTCCTGAATCCCCCAAATTGCTTTGGATCACGTTCTTCCTGAAGCCTGTGTGTTTAGCTGTTCCTGTGGTTCCTTGAGCCTGACAAATTCCTTTTTGATTAAATTAGCCAGTGTTGGTTTCTGTTGCTTGCCACAAGGAACTCTAAATGACGCACATACTCACCTCTTAGGGTGGCTATGGGTATTAGCAGTAACTCCTGCACTTCTAGGTTTAAAGGCTCAATATCTGATCAAAGAATTAATATTAGGGAATAACTTAAGGTTATAGCACAGGCAATCAATCCTAGGAAAATTCACAAAGCTAACACATCTGTGCCCCTGGGTGTTGCAACAGGAGTGCCCCTTTGGTAGTGTTTCTATGGTTTTATTAACTGAGAGGCACAGAAAATTTCCCAGATCAAAAGCATCTTCCCCGGGCTTCCCTGGTGGCGCAGTGGTTAAGAATCTGCCTGCCAATGCAGGGGGCACAGGTTCGAGCCCTGGTCAGGGAAGATCCCACATGCTGCAGAGCAACTAAGCCCGTGCACCACAACTACTGAGGCTGCCTTCTAGAGCCCGTGAGCCACAACTACTGAGCCCACATACCACAACTACTGAAGCCCGTGCGCCTGGAGCCTGTGCTCTGCAACAAGAGAAGACACTGCAATGAGAAGTCCGCACACCACAATGAAGAGTACCCCCTGCTTGCCACAACTAGAGAAAGCCCGCAAGCAGCAAAGAAGACCCAATGCAGCCAAAAATAAATAAATAATTTTTTTAAAAAAAGAAAAGCATCTTCCCCTACCTGCCTACCATCTCTCCTGAAGTTCCCACCATCCATACCATGTCTCAAGTTTTCTCATAAAGAAACATCTGCTTAATACACTTAAATATGGTGCCTCCTTGAACTAGTTAAAGGTATATTATCCATATATACATAATAAGTATATTATCGGTATATACATAATAAGTGCTCATGCGTCCTTTCCTCTAAATGCAGGGGACAAACGTTTGACCAGTCTGGAGAGAAGCTTCAACTCCCTGTGCCAACTGTGTCATTTGTGATCAAGGTTTATAATCATAAACATTTACTTTGTTAAGAAATTCTATGGTTTTTAAAAATAGAGACTTTATTTCTCAGAGCAATTTTAGGTTCACAGCAACACTAAGTGGAAAGTGCAGAAGGTTTGTGTGTGTTTTTAAATATTTTATTATAACTTCAATTTTTCCTTTATGATAAACGATTATGCAGCCCTATACAATGTGTAATTCAATATATCCCACTGAACACAGGAGGAGCTACCAGGATACTTGCTTTATAAAATGTGGTGATTCTCTCAACGTTTAGAAACCTGTAACCCACCCCTGCAAAGCCCTTTATGTTCCCTCTGAGCGAAGCTGGGAGCCTTACACCTCCTTACACCTTGCTCCAAACACTGCCTATTTATTATTTATTGGTTAGATTTCAGAGGCATGCTTCCTCCGGAGAGCTCAAGGCCATGAGCAAAGGACTTTCGTCTTCTTAGTTATAAACATTCTCCTAACCTCATAACAGCCCAAACAGCAGAGTGTCAAGGGCAGCAGGAAAGCGAGAGAGAGAGTGAAAAGCACATTCGAGGATCGTCTCAATGTTCTGTCTGGAAGTTACTTAGCAGAACACCAGTGGCCTTCAATTTAAGGAGGAGGCCTTTCGGTTTTCCTTCTGTGAGAAAATAAAAGGGATTGTATCCCAAAATCAGAAAAAAAAAAAGTAACAGAAAATAAAACTGAATTTTTAGTCTCCTGCTCTAAATTATAGGTTAGTTGGGGACAAGTACTTAATAGATACGGTGCTTGCATGGCAAAAGCAACAAGTCATATCTCTGATATTTACTGAATGTTTATCATGTGCCAGGCTTACCAGCCCTTTACGTTGCCCTCTACAATGAGGTAACTCCTATTATTATTCCCATTTTACAGCTGAGGAAACTAAGGCTCAGAAACTTGTGGAAATTCATCTGGTAAATGGCGGAGCTACTACTCGAACTTCAGGGTCTGCACCCTTTATCATTAGGATACACTGCCTCCCTTATGTATATTCATTTAAGCTGAATAATTAAGTAATTAAGCTGTCGATGTCCAAGACAAGAGCAAGGCAATAGGAGAAAATGTTGTGACCCTTTGCCAAAGCTTCTTCTCTTCAAATAAATAACATCAGAAGAAAAATTTCAGAAATACACTAGTGGAAGATGTCTAGAGCACTATTTACCTATTTTCCAATATAGGTAAAATGGTGTTATATAGGGGAAAAGTAGACTCCATTATTTTAATAGTTTGAATGCTGCATTAAACAAATTTAGTCAGGTTTATATACATCAGAACTTTTCAGAGCCTTTAAGATATTAACGTAGAGCTGCATTTCGCTTATATGAAGCTTTTATCTTTTACAAGTATGTACCTTATGTTTGAATAATTAAAAAGTTGAAAATATTTTTTTTTAAAAAAAAGAGAGACACAGTAGTAAAACTTGTAGAACAAGACCTGAATTGAACACCAAAGCCCTCATCACTCCCTGTGGAACCAGCCTCTACCATAGCCCTCATGACCCCACCTGCTGGTGTCACAGCTCATGTAACACCCTCCCCTCGAGGGTGGGCTGGACCTAATGACTCACTTCTAGCAGATAGAATCAGTGAGAGCGATGGGGTAACACTTCCCAGAAGGTTACGAAAGATGGTGGCATCCAACCAGGGCATCCACTTTCACACTTGCCCACTCTGAGGAAGGCCATGTTGTGAGCTGCCCTATAGTGAGAACTACAGGGCAAAGAACTGGTGTCCCCAGTCACCAGCCAGAGAGAGCCTTCCACCTGCCAAAAGCCACGTGAGTGAGCCCACCCTTTCCCGTACCTCCCCTTCCACTTTCCGCTCAAAAGTGGCCTGAGAACTTCCCGTTTCTGCCAATGAGTCTGCCGAAAGAAGAGTTTGTGAAGGTAGGCTCGTATCAATTGATCCCCCAAAAAAGAGTGTCTGCATCCTCTCCCAGCACACACCACTGTCAAAAAGCAAAGCAAATCAGGATCAATTTTATTATCTTGTCTTCAGTTTTAAAGACAACAACAGAAAAACAACAAAAACTTCAACATGCATTATATCATCTAAGTCTGCCAACCCTTTCCCCGACAGATACTAGTATTCTCGTTTTACGGTTGCCAAGCCTGAGTCTCAGGGAGGTTGAGGCACTCGATAAATATGTCAATGACTTTCCCAGAAAACACAAGGGAAAGAACTGGAATGAAAAGCCAGGTCGTCTGATTCCAAATCCCATGCTCTTTAGCATGTGTTTGGAGTTCACACGTTTTCATCTGGGATTCCAACTCGCCTCTCCAAAACCATCTAAGGCGTCTGGGCCGAGTCAGGTGACATCTACCGTTGATGTGGCGAGTATCACTTGCTGGGTGAAGCAATAAGGTGCTGTGTTGGCCTCGTAACAGGTCAGCTTGGCAGGGCTGGGCTCCGTTTCCTTGAAATCCCTTTCCTGCATGTTTCTGGTTTGGGAGGCCTACGTGAGACATTCACGTGGGAGTCTGGGAGCAGAAGGGAAGCAGCAGCCATTCTTGAGCTCACACACATTGGGGTTGATCTGCTGGCGCACCCATTGCTCTGGGCAGCAGCTGGGCCAGCAGGTCCTCTACCTGTGATGAAGTTCTTAAAGGCTCAATGGCTGCACGTGTCTGTGTCAGATATAATGGAGAGATTAGAAAGCCAAGAGATAGGATGGGTTCTCTATCTAAATGGGATTTAAACAGAAAGAGAGGGCAGGTCTGAAAGTCATCAGGTTGAAAGAGTTTTGATCTAGGTCTGCCTGTAGAGGAAGCTTCAGTCGAAAGATAGAGGCTCTGACCTGGCGCAGAGACTCTGGACCTCTGCTACCTTACTTCCTAAGCCCAGGCACCATCCCTCCTACGAGCAGCCATGACAAAGGGATGCAAGAGGACAGAGAGAGGGTCCTGGATCAGCTCTGTTCCTGGCTTTGCTTCTAGGTTATTCCTTCCACTTTGTGTTGGCTCCATGAGGATGTAGGGGAATGTGAGGAAACCCCATGTACACTTGTTAGAGACTTGATCAACCCCTCAGAGATGGGGCCCTCATGACACTCGCTATGGCCCGCCCAGTGTTCAGCTCTGTCGTGACCCGAAGATTTATAAGATCCCTTGGGAATATATTTATTTTTTTCTTCATTTTCAAGAAATATTTTTGCTACATGTAAAGTTTGGGGTTGATGGGTTTTCTCTCAGCATTTTAAAAGCATTACTTTGTTGTCTTCCGGCTTCCACAGCTTCTGATCAGAAATTGACCCTTAATTGATTTGTTTTTCTTCCTCATGTAATGTTTAATTTTTCTTTTAACACTTTCAAGATTTACTCTTCATCTTTGATTTTTAACGGTTGACTACGATATGCCTACTTATGACATTTTTTATGTGCATTTTGCTTGGTGGTCATTGTGTATCTTGAAGTAGTAAATTTAAGTCTTGAATCAAAAAAAATAAAAGAAAAAAGACCCCTTGGGGTCCCTGCCCCTGGAGTGTTTCCAGCTGGCAGAAACACGTGCCTCTTTAGAATAAGGGAGCAATGAAGTGCTAAACCAGTGGGGTAACTAGACGGGTGCTTTGGGAAGAGACAGATCAGAGTGGGTCCTTGTGAACTGCTAAAGCAATAGCCAAAAAAATAGAAGATGCAAATGAGAGTCAGAAACCTAACATCAGCTCTGCTGCAAGTTCTCATATACCTGGGAGTAAACGGCTTCATTTCAGCACCAACTCTGGTAGCAACCACTAGGCTTCAAAATCTGGCTCTGCTATTTATGACTGACGTGACAGCAGGCGTTAAACTATTTAACCTCATTATGTTTCTTTCTTTCTTCTGTGCAAAATGGGCGTTATAGCAGCATCTACCCCTAAGATGGTGAGGATTAAAAGAGTTAATACGAGGAAAATACCTTAGAACACTGACTGGCACTAAGTGCATACAAATGTATTATTTTATTATTTCTTAAATTATTATTATCTTTATTATTATGGCTCCCCCTAGTTCCCTATCTCTAAATGGGGACAGAGATTTATTAACTTGCTTTGAATGAACCAAGATCTGACTCTCATCTTCCCTTAAATAACCTACGATTTGCCATATCATACAAATGTTTTGTTAGTGCTGTGGGGTTTGGGTTTCAATTAAAAACTCTGTCCCCAAGGACACAAATCCTCTTCTAATAACACTGAAGATTAAAGAGAGTTTGAAGCTAAAATACAGTTGGTTTGTATAACTGAAAACAGCCTGAGAAGGTATGGATGCATTTTTTTCAAAATCTAAGTGCATTGTCATTGAAAGGTTATTTTTTGTTTGGAAAAGAATAAAAAATCATTGTCATACCATAGCAACCAGACTGGTAAGTGATACAGAACAGGCTGAACTGATAAAAATATCTGTGAAAATGTCCAGATTGATGAAATAGTCTAAAAATAAGTTTAACAAAATAGTGAACAAAATGAAATGGGCCTAATTTTTCCATACATGCCATTTCATGTTTTATTTTTTTGAAAGTTAAAATATTCACTTTGGAAATGATTATAACAACTGCCATCTGGTAAAAAAGAAAGTGAAAAGCCCTAAACTTTAAACAATAGAAAGACATATTTCTGGAACTAAGGAGTAAAACTTCAACATTCTAAGGGAAAACAAATACATATGTAGCCCAAAGTTTAGAGTTTATACTTCTCCACGATAAGTCTTCAAAGTAATATCTCTTTTTTTTAAAGAGTAACCACCTCTTTTTTCAAAATAAATTTATTTATTTTATTTATTTATTTTTGGCTGTGTTGGGTCTTTTTTGCTGTGCGCGGGCTTTCTCTAGTTGCGACGAGCGGGGGCTACTCTTCGTTGTGGTGCGCGGGCTTCTCATTGTGGTGGCCTCTTGTTGCAGAGCGTGAGCTCTAGGCATGCAGGCTTCAGTAGCTGTGGCACGCAGGCTCAGTAGTTGTGGCTCACAGGCTTAGTTGCTCTGCGGCATGTGGGATCTTCCCGGACCAGGGATCGAACCTATGTCCCCTGCACTGGCAGGCGGATTCTTAACCACTGCACCACCAGGGAAACCCAAAGTAATATCTTTTAAAATAGCCATATGCTTTATGGTAAAACTTGCATATTTTCCCGCTATTATTTATTTCTCTTTTCAGGATTTCAAAGCAGGTGAGCATTGTTGCTTTGCTAGCTTTAAGAGGAAACAGAAGTTTCAATCACAAATTCTAACATTAGATGAGTGAAACCCTATCCAAGTCTAACAAGGAAATTAAGGGTTCTAAAACAGCAGTGTTTTAAGAGAGGAACTGCCAGTGTTTGTTAGGATAGACTTAGAAGGGAATGTGCTTCTGGTCTGCAGTTGATCAAGGGCTCTTTGTCTTTCCAGAGTAGACCAACAACGCTGAGAAATGGGCTATAAAGCTGAGCTACTCCAAAAGATATTTGGGTATTTTTATAGTTTTCTATGAACAGGAAGGGAAAAGCAGTGAGCTGCTTTCTATGGGGCCTCATGTTCTGTCATTGCAAGGCCATGCTGGGTAACACCTTATGAGTCATATTTTCATTCATTCAACTTACTCAACAAATACGAACTGAACTGGACAGATGGGGCATGTACCAAGCACTGTGCTGGGTCCTGGAGACATAAGGATGAATAATACGTAGCTCTTGTCCATAAGGACTTGGAGCTTGGGGGGAAAAAAATTTGGACACGTCAGCAAATATGTTTTTCTAAGAGATTTAGGATATAATTACATAAGATAATCTTAGGGGTCCAAAGAGAGAATGGTGATTCTCCCTGGAAGAGTCAAGGAAGGTTTAGTAAAGGGGTGATAATTTTGCAGAGACTTATAGAGATTTAAATGGGTGAGGTGTGAAAGATCAGTAGGGCTTTGTTATATGTGGTCTAGGGTGGAAGGATCATTCCAGACCCAAGGGATACTATTAGGAAGGTCATAGGGGGAATTCCCTGGCGGTCCAGTGGTTAGGATTCAGTGCTCTCACTGCTGGGACCCTGGGTTCAATCCCTGGTTGGGGAACTAAGATCCCATAAGCTGTGGGCACAGCCAAAAAAAAAAAGGAAGGTCATGGAAGCATGAAATAATTATGGCTGAACTGGATACAATGGTGGGTTTTGAGGAATTGAGAGATAGGGACCACGTTGTAGAGGTAAGCAAGAACCTCACTGTGTAGGGATTTGGGTGACGTGAAGAAGGGTGGACCTTATTCCTAATTCAAGGGGGTTAAGCCAAGGAATAATGTGTTCACACTTGTCCCGATATATGTGGAGATTGAACCCAAGTGGGAAGCGAATAGTGAAAGCTTTAAGGAGGTTACAACAGTAATTCAGTTGGTAGGTGAAGAGGGCGTAAAAGAAGGCACTAGAAATAGAGATATTGCGGGTGGGGAGGGAGGGACGTTGGAATTGGTAGGATGTAAAGGCTATACGTTTACTGTGATGGGAACATTTACTAGGAGGGGAGTGGGTTTGGACACATTGAACTATCCAGACTATAGGACCCTTGACGACAACGCTACGTCTTCTGTGCCATTTGATACTCATCATGCAAGACAATGACTGGGATAGGGTGGTTTTCAATAAATATTTAATGAATGGGTGATGGATGAACAAATGAATGAAACCATGCCTGTGGGACATCTAGTAAACCCCTGGCCATTCAGCTGAGACACACAAATTTGGGAAAATGAGCCAGCAGGTGATAAACAGGCCAAGAATAAAACTCCAGGAAAATACAAGAATATAAGTTTGAGCAAAGAAAAAAGAGACAGGAGAAGAGTCTGAAAATTAACAGGTTGAAGAATGAGAAAATAGTCTGTATCTTCTCCTCCTTCTGTAAACACAGTAAATCCCCTACATATGAACGAGTTCCATTCCTAGAACATGTTCGTAAGTCAGTTTGTTCGTTAAGTCCAACAAAGTTAGCCTAGGTACCCAACTAACACGATCGGCTATATAGTACTGTACTGTAACAGGTTTGTAATACCTAAGTACATGAAAAACAAACAAAAAATAAAGAAAACATTTAAAATCTTACAGTACAGCACTTTGAAAAGTACAGTAGTACAGTACAACAGCGGGCATGCAGGGGCTGGCATCGAGGGAACAGGCAAGAAGAGTTACTGACTGGAGGAGGGAGAGGAGGGGGGAGACAGTAGAGCTGAAGGATCGCCAGCAACAGGAGACGGAGGGCAAGCTGCAATGTCGCTCACGCCTGACGCTGATGGCACAGGTGCTGGTTCCTTGCTGGATTCAGTTCTATCTACCCTCTTGAAAAAACGATCCAGTGATGTCTGGATAGCAGCTCTTTTTTTCTCATCATAGATGACACAGTAGCACTGGATTGCATTCTGAATGGCTGCTGCAACGTTTGTGTAGCATTCTACGTTCCGGTCCTGTGCCTCAAAAACTAACAGTGCCTCCTCAGATAGAACTAACTTATGTGATCAGACATGCGAACACACGTTTGCATCTTTGAAAGTTCTCCGCTTGAAGGTTCGTATGTAGGGGACTTACTGTATATATTGTGCATATAAATTTGGTTGATAGCTATCTTCTGCTTTCACCTGTCTTGGAAGATGTGTCTAGTGTCAAAGCATGGGCTTTGGGGTCCTGAAGAACTAGGTTCAAATCTTATTATTGCCCCTTTCTAGTTGAGACTTTGGAAAGTTTTTAATCGCTGAATATCAATTGCCTCCTCAGTAAGATACGGGTAATAATACTGCCTACCATTTAGAGTTCTCCCGAAGAGTAAAGCTAATACCATATGTTAACGTATATAACACATAGTAAGTGTTCAATAAACATTAGTCCCTGCACCCTTTCAAAATACAACGTATAATATTGCCTCGGAGATCCCGAATTTAACAGTCATGCTCTCAACTTGGTTTTTTTTAAAACCAAGTTTTATTTGAGTATAGTTGATTTATTGATACAATGTTGTGTTAGTTTCAGGTGTACAGCAAAGTGAATCAGTTATACATATACATATATCCACTCTTTTTGAGATTCTTTTCCCATATGGGCCATTATAGAATACTGAGTAGAGCTCCCTGTGCTATAGCTTTCAACTTTTTGGAAACATCTCAGAACGCCCCAAGCTTGCTGTGGTAGTCTGTCTTTTGGCCAAGACACCAATCTGTATGCAGATATTAGGAAATGGATGTGTAGGAACCAATCACCCAGCCTTTAAATGTTAAAAAATTCTTTGTGTTTTCTACTCCTCTGGACATCTTTGTAAACTCTTGTTGAACACTGTAATAGCATTTTTAAAAATAGAGTACTTGAATATGTTTTGGGCTGTATAAAGAGCCTACTGTGTATAAAATAAGAAATAATTTTCTGGCTAGAACCACTAAGCTAAGGAGCACACTGCAAAATAGACACAGGTGATGTGCACTAAAATCATTAGAAGGGGCTCCCCTGGTGGCGCAGTGGTTGAGAATCCGCCTGCCGATGCAGGGGACACGGGTTCGTGCCCTGGTCCGGGAAGATCCCACATGCCGCGGAGCGGCTGGGCCCGTGAGCCACGGCTGCTGAGCCTGCGCGTCCGGAGCCTGTGCTCTGCAACGGGAGAGGCCACAGCAGCGAGAGGCCCACGTACCGCAAAAAAAAAAAAGAATCATTAGAAGGAAAGCCAAGTCTATACCTGTTTAGATTTATTGCTATTGTTTAAGAATTTAGGGGTGATTATAGTAACTTGAATCCCACTTCATGTGCAGATTCAATTCTTCTTGCTGAAGCACAGCTCTTTTAGTAGTTCATTCATCAGATCTTAGAGTGATGAAATCTCTCAGTCTTTGCTTGTCTCAGAGTCTTTATTTTGCCCTCCGTTTTGAAGGACAGATTAACTGGATACTGAGTTCCCATTTGATATTCGCTTTCTGTCAACGCTGTGAAGATGTTACTCCATTGTCGCTGTCACTGTCACTGATTGCCAGTCTAATTGTTGTTCTTTTGTAAGCTCCTTTTTTCTCAGGTGTCTTTTAAGGTTCTCTTTGATTTTCTGAAACTTCACTGTGACGTGTCTAGGTGTTTATTATTTATTTATTGCCATTTAACTTGCGTAGAACCTGGATTCTTAGAGTGATGGGTTGTGTTCTCTGAAAATAGATGATGTGATGGAGTATGGGAAAACACCATGGTTATTAGGGTGCCAACACCTGACCTCTAGTTTTGCAGGTACCATCATCCTCATTGCCATTATCAAACCAAGTTCTATTATAGCCTCTCCTCTGTCAGCCCTGGTCCGCAGAGAGCCACCATGGAACGGTCGGTGATGCTCATATACTCCTCCCCTTAGTTCATCCTGTGTAAATGGTGTGTCATCCAGATCTTGCTGTAGAACATAACCATCTGGCCAGCCATCTAGCCATGCATGGAACACCTATGACTGGTTGCCCACTGCCTTGAGCCTTTTAATCCTTTCTTCCTTGGTCATTCTGATTTGGCAACGTCTGCCTTGGCAATTCTGGCATTTCAGCTTCACTCAGCATGAGTCATAACTTTTTCCTTGCTTCTAGGAGCCATCCTACAAGCAATTTTGAGCCATTTCTTGGGGTATTTGCCAGGGTTAAACATATCTATTCTTAATCTCAGGACAGCACTCCCAATAAACTCACCTGTCCACTTTTGTGTTTTGACCCTCTTCATCCAGTGCTCTCGGAATTCAGTCCCACAGGTACACTCTGGCCTCTGCCGGTCTATGCCGAGTAGGTATGATTCCTTTACTCCCTCATCAGACACAGCACATCACCAGCTGGGTTATACTGGTCCTTTGTGCTAATTATTGGTCTATGTCCAGGAGGACGTATGGAGGGGAGTCCTGGGAAAAGAGGGGGGACATGTCGCCCTGGGACAGAGTCCTCAGTGCTAGTACCACGGCACTGGGCTGGGGGATGGGAAGAGTGGGGATGTTCACTCTTACGGGAAGACTGGCAACATCTGTAGGCTCAGGAGGTGGGAGGTGTCTTAAGAAGTCAAAATCTTCAAGGACATCCACCTAGATGTCCCCTTGCTGTGAATCCAGGTCTCAGGTTTTCTCAACATAGCATAACAGACATGCCCTGTTTGGACATTGAAGTTCAGCTGTCATATTCTTAAGGTCTGGGCTTGGTCCTCCTTTTTCTCTACCTTCCTGCTAGAGGGGATGAGAGCTTCTTTGTACACAACCAAGTGAGACCCCCAGCTTCCTCACACAGTTTTCAGGTGTCTCTATCTCATCCTTAGGTGCTTTTCATATTTCTGTAAAGCATCAGTGTTACTTAGCAAAAGATGCCAAGTCCAAATAGTTACCAATTTGTCCAGAACCTTAAATGCCTGAGACATCCAACCCACTGGGCATTCCTTTCCATTGATAAACCCTCTCACTTTACCACCAGTAAGAGATTTAACAATATGCCGTCTTGTGCCAGGGCTACAGAAAACAAAGACAGTAGAGCAAGCTCCAGACCTTGTTATGGTACATCTGAGACACTCAGCTGACATCTCACTAGTGAGCATTGACTACTGATACGTGGGCTTTTCCAAGAAGCTAGAACTGGAATGATTTCTTTACCCTTAAATTTATTTATGTTGAACAGAAAGCTTTTGGCTTCCTGGAGAACTCTTGTATAGAGTTCAAGACAGTTTTACAATGGTTTATACACACTGTAACCTCTGCTGACAATAATCCCATGTACCTTCAAAATGAGGAAATTGGCGTTGGCGTGTTGTATCATTATGTGGGCTGTACACTGTAAATTGCCATTAAGACACTTAGGAAAACAAACCAAAAAAAAATCCTTTTAAATGGGCAACATATGTAAGTCTTTTCAAGACAGGCTGGGACCTGGGACCCTTTGCTGCAGTGCTGCAGTGCTTGCACCTGGACACACCTCTCCCTGAGCTACAAAATACAAAGAAACTATATGGGACTAAAAGTAACTGCATGCACGCATAGTTGGAGCAGATTATAGACAAAAAGATACAAAAAGATCAGAAAAACCCAACTACCACTTCCGAACAGCCAGGAGCAAAAACCGGGTGTCAGAAATGAAAGCAGGGTACTGCACATGCCACCTGCACTCAACACCACCAGAAGGGTGGGCAGACCAGCTAAGTCAGCCCTCCGACCCAACCCCTGGACACACCCCTACTCTCACCTTCCGGGAGCCAGCAAGCAAGGGGATCTGTTACTTCTTCTCATCCCCTCTGCTGCAGCAGGGGCCCCAATAAAGACTTGCCTGAATTTCTTGTCTGGCCTCTAGTCAATTTCTATTGATTGGGGAAGGCTGAGGATCCTGGTCGGTATCATTTTGAACTTAAACAGCTTTAAAAAAATATAAGTCCTAGATCATAATAATATTGGACAAGAGAGGGATTATTTAAATTGAATTGTCTATCTATGAGATGAAAGTATACTCCTCTCCATAAGCCTTCTTAACAATGGTCTGGGCAATTCCATTTGCTGCTATAACAAACAGTACTGCACCGATCTATGCAGGTAGAGATTAGCTGCATGGTGGTTTTAAGGACTTGAGTGACAGCACGGTTCTGTAGCCGATCGCAGCTAGCAGAGTAACCAGAACTGTCTCCAAGGGGAGATTTCTAGTAGGGTGTTTTCAATTACCTACTGTCTGTTCAACCTTTGCAAGGAATTGGAACAGACAGAGAGTTTAAGGAGAATAACTAGTGATATCATAGATTGGTAATGATCAATAGCGAGGCAATCACTGCACTAGATGAACCATGGTGCTTTCTGAGACTGGTATTTTCACTCCCGGAAAAAAAAAAAATCTAATGATAATTCTCCAGCATTCAACACAACACTCTGGGGCTTCTAAGAATGTCCACATTCTTTCAGAGAGAGGATAGAGTCTAACAGTTTTATAATTGTGTGTTAGCAAATGTTGACAACACTGGAAATCAATAGCCTGATTGCTCCACTGCTGTTGACTGGTATTCACATAAATAGCCCTTGTACTTGATTAATTCTCTGATTTGTCTGTAAAGCATATCTGTCCTCCTTCCTATAGTCCTAGTGTCAAAACAACGGCCTGGGTGTGTTGTACCAACGTGAGGAATGTACTATAATGACACTGTTTGGTTTTCTTGGTTTCCTTACGTAAGGGAATATTAATTATAATTATGAACTTTCAACACAGAAGATTCTACACTGCCTACCTAGTAAATGTAGCACAACATCAATTCACTGTTGGTTTGAGAAAGGAAGTATTACAGTATCATCACATATAACTTCCAATTCCTTCTAGGAAGGGTACCAGATCAGAGGAAAATTTCTCAGCAACTAAAATGTCATTGAGGTATAAATTATCACATTATATGTAAATCAAAATCTGCTCACACATTTTGACATAGTTTTCAAGATTACTCTTTGAATGTTTCCTTTTTTCTTTTTTTTTAGTGTTTCTTAATGTTTGCAGGCATACATCATTTTATTGTGCTTTTCTTTGCTGTGCTTTGCAGATGTTGCTTTTTTTTTTCTTTTTTTACAAATTGAAGGTTTGTGCCAAACCTGCCTCAAGTAAATCTATCAGTGCCATTTTCCAACACATTTGCTCACTTCACGTCTCTGTGTCACATTTTATTCTCACAATATTTCAAACTTTTTCATTACTATTTGTGCTATGGTGATCTGTGATCAAGGATCTTTGATGTTACTATTGTGAAGAGATTACAACTCGCTGAAGGCTCAAATGATGGGTAGCATTTTTTAGCAATAAAAAATAATAAAGTAATATTTTTATTTATATATACCTTAATAATATTAAGGTATGTGGATTGTTTTCTTAGACACGCTGCTATTGCACTTTAAATAGACTACAGTATTGTGTAAACATAACTTTTATATGCACTAGGAAACCAGAAAACCTGTGACTCTTTTTATTGCGATATTGACTTAATTGAAGTGGTCTGGAACCAAATCTGCAATATCTCCAAGGTCTGTCTGTATACATTGTAACAGGATAAGGATAAGAAATTATTTTTTCTAATTTTTTTTCACTAATGATATTTATTTTCCTTTTTATAAGCCATTCCATGCCAGTACCACAAGCCCTAGGTAATTTTATACCCAAACTTTCTAAAGTTGTCTCCATAATTTAAGGTCAGACTTTGAGCAACTAAGTGAGGATGGAGTGAAAAGGAAAGAGAAAAGAGACACGAAAAAGGAGATAATGGGAGAAAGAAAGGAAAGCCATGAGAAGACACTTGTGGGGGTCATGGGTAATGTGGGTGGAGAAAGAAGGATGATGTGAAAACAGCAGAAAGGAAGGGAGAAGGAACCATGTGCAAGAAGCGTTGGGAAAATGAAACTGCTCATTCTTGGCTGGAGTTAAAAGTTTACGGCTTTCATCCCTATCCTTTGAGATGTTCATTTGTTAATCAGCTGTTCACAGCTCCTCATCCTTCAGAAATCTCTAAGAATGTGATAGTCATTATGGCCCCAGGAGAGAAATGAGTCTCTAGGCTTCAAACAGAACTCTGTCCCACAGAAGGGTAGCTTGAGAAAAGTTTGTCTCGACCAGCCCATTTACCTTACAGACGAGTGTGAGAGGGACCAGGGAGATACATCAGCACCAGTTCTAATCCGCCTGCCAATGCAGGGGACACGGGTTCGAGCCCTGGTCCAGGAAGATTCCACAAGCCATGGAGCAGCTAAGCCCACGCACCACAACTACTGAGCCTGCATGCTGCAACTACTGAAGCCCACACGCCTAGAGCCCGTGCTCCCCAACAAGAGAAACCACCGCAATGAGAAGCCCACGCACCACAACATAGAGTAGCCCCCACTCGCCGCAACTAGAGAAAGCCTGCACACAGCAACAAAGACCCAACGCAGCCAATAAATTAATTAATTAAAAAATTTTAAAAGACCCCAGTCGTTGGATTTAGGACCCACCCTATTCCAGTATAACCTCATCATGACTTGATTACTTCTGTAAAGACCCAATTTCCAAATAAGGTCATATTCGTAGATACTGGGGGTTAGGACTCGAATATATCTTTTAGGAGGACACAACTCAATCTACTACTATGCATAAAATAAAAAGTGGGGCTTCCCTGGTGGCGCAGTGGTTGAGAGTCTGCCTGCCAATGCAGGGGACACGGATTCGTGCCCCGGTCTGGGAGGATCCCACATGCCACAGAGCGGCTGGGGCCGTGAGCCATGGCCGCTAAGCCTCCGCGTCCGGAGCCTGTGCTCCACAACGGGAGAGGCCACAACAGTGAGGCCCGCATACCACAAAAATAAATAAATAAATAAATAAAAATAAATAAAATAAAAAGTGTGCTTATAACAAGGCCAATTTGGATATAGGGCTAGTAGGATACATCTTAATACCTCATAGTTTCAATAAATAATAATAATAAGATATGTTTGAAGCGTAATAACATTAAAATATTTTAAAGCATTCATCTTATAAATATTTATTTTGGCCCTCAAAACATTTACTGATCTATCTCATCTCCGTTACCCCAGGAGACAACAGCAAAGACCATGCACCTGGGTGAGTGTCCTGGGTCTACTGCTTACTGTAGAACCTTATTAATTATGTCTACAATTTATTGGATCCTTGTGGGGCTTCACACTTTGTGATAAGCACTTTAAAAACATGATATTTAGTTCTCACTCCAAACCCATGAGGAAGCAGTATTATTCCCACTTTATAAACTAGGACTCAGAGACTTTTAGAGAATTGTCTTGTCTAAGACCAAAAACTAGTAAGTTCTGGAGTAGAGATCTGAGCCCTGGTCCATCAGATTGAAGGGCCCATGCATTTAACCATAATTCTCTTTTCACTTGGAGCACAATATTTTATTTAGCCTCTCTGAGATTTAATTTTCCCCTGAGCAATCTGTGATGGGCTGGCTCCCTAGCCACTCTTCACTCTCCTGATGTGCCTTCCAATAATGCAGAGGCTGGAAAGCCCGAAACTACATTCCACAGATGCTCTTGCAGGTCGAGTTCTGAATGTTCGGCTCCCTCAATTAGATGTCCTCCTGTAGATCTAGAAGGCCAGAGTGAGGCAGAAGCCATCTCCCTGCCACTTTGGATGCTTTTCTGCTAGCAAACAAGGTTGTGGGAAGTGAGGCTTAGGGGAGTAGCTTTCCAGTGTCCATTCTCCAAGTGCTTGGGCTTTAAGGGGAAGCGTTGGTGAGAGCAGTGGATACGCTCTGCATTCCCACGGCCAGTCACCAACTCTGGGGCATAGAAAACAGGGACAGAAGGCAACTTCCTGCTCTAACTTCCTGATCCTTGCATTGTAGCCATGCTGGTGTGTTCTTGAGCTCAAAAGCTCCCGGGGCAGTCTCAGAGGTAGCAGCTTCCCCGATGATCAGTTCTTTTTTTTTTTTTTTTAATTTTATTTCTTTAAAAATTTTTTGGTTGCGTTGGGTCTTCATTGCTGCACACGGACTTTCTCTAGTTGTGGCGAGCGGGGGCTACTCTTCGTTGCGGTGTGAGGGCTTCTCACCGCGGTGGCTTGCCTTGTGGAGCACGGGCTCTAGGCACATGGGCTCAGCATTTGTGGCTCGCAGACTCTAGAACTCGGTCTCAGTAGTTGTGGCGCACAGGCTTAGTTGCTCTGCAGCATGTGGGATCTTCCCAGACCAGTCCTCAAACCCATGTCCCTTGCATTGGCAGGCGTATTCTTAACCACTGTGCCACCAGGGAAGCCTGATGATCAGTTCTGAATTATTTGGGGAGTTCTTTTTTTTTTTTTTTCTGGTTATCTATTTTATACATATTAGTGTATATATGTCAATCCCAATCTCTTGGGGAGTTCTTGACGTCCCCTAAACCTAAAACACATTTTCCTAGCCCTTCCAATTCTATAAGCATCTAATAACCTTAAATGATTTTCTGTTGAAAGTTCCCAGAATATTCTACCTTATAGGGGGTATAGCTCAGTGGTAGATCATCTGACTACAGATTCTATTTTATACACTGAACTCTCCTTGATTAACATATAAATCAAAATTAATCATACTTACCCATAGGGCCTTTTCTTTTAGAAAACTGAATGGGAAAATGTATATAAAGATAGATCACAGTGTATATTTGTGAATGCCCTTGTGTGCCTCCCTTTGCTGCTCTCCTTATGATAAAACCAAAAGAATGGACATTGTCAGTCTGTGTGGAGTTTACTCAGCATTTTCCCACAAAGACATATCACCATAAAAACCACACAAAGAGGGCATGAACTTGAGAGACAGAATATTTATGTCCAATTTTTTCCGTTCTACTGTCTGGTTTTCCTTTGGTCTACTGCCTTCATTTATTCAACATTTATGGAGGCTTGTTATATGCCAACCATTATGTTATGCTTACACTTATATAGTAAAATAGTTTTCTTGCCAAAAAGAAGGCATTCCCTGTGAGATTGAATTCCTAGTGGACATGACCCTCAGCTTCATGAATAAATTCTTCTGACAACCCAGAAACACTTTGGGGCTGTGACATGAGGGCCACTTTGTGACCTGATCTCAGTGAAGATCTCCTCTGAGAAATCAATTCTACTGGGAAAGTTGCTCCCTCAGGCCCTCCCCTGGGATGAGAACAAATGGCCCAGGGCCTATGATAATGGCCTCCAGGAAGGACTACGTCCTTGTCCAAGCAGAAAATGGACTTTTGCTCAATCCTTAGCCCACTGGCCTGAAAAGCCAGTTATATCATAGAAACAAGGAAAGGCAGAACACAAAAGCGAAAGAAACATTTTCCCAAATTAAAAACTGTCAAGGACACTAAGGATAGCCAGTGGTTTCCAGGTCCATCAAAGACCCAAGCATCTGACACCTCTATTAAAGAAAGTCTGATTTCTTTCCCTCTCTCGTTGAAGTAAGCTCTGAAGCAGGAAGTCACTGGAGCGTCCTTCTTGGGTTGTGACTAGCTGGATCTCGAGGCTCAAACATGATCTACGAAGCACTCCCCTTCCCGATTTTTCCCTAGTGAGCTTAGGACAGTTGGAGAACCTGCAGATTCGTTTCCCTTTGCTGTGCACCCCTATATACACCATTCGCCACATCACACAGGTTTACTCTTCTGAAAAGACATCAAGTTTTTTCAGACAGTGCAGGTCTAATGACTAGTGACCGGGAGGACTATAAAGGCCTCAAAAGCCTCAAACACAACATGTTCCTCTACCCGCTCCATACATCATGCTGTGATTTTCCAAAAACATGACTCCTCGGATGCTGGACTGTGTTTATCTGCCGAACAAAGGCTGCTCCCTGCTTCCCTGTGTGATGGGCATAATTACCAACATCATCCAAGTCTGCACTTACTATTTTCCTTCCACTTGCTGCAAGACTGGAAAACAGCAAGAGAAGTGACAGGCGCAGAAGAGGAATTCACGCCCGCCCCAGACACCGTCTTCTCTGGCTGCCATCTGAAACGTGCAGTTGAGATCCTGACCTCCCATCCTCCGAGGCAAGGGTACAATTTATCAAACACTGTGGCAGGTACTAGTAGGGAGGGAGACTGAGACAAACAAATGTTCAGAGGAAGGTCAGTGTTCTTGAATTAAGAATTTGAAGTTCAGGCTACCTACCCACCAATGAATGAGCTGGCAGGGATGCTTAGGCAGCCGGGTTCCTGGGAGACATGGGACTCCTCTGATTGCCCACCTTGACCCAAAGATTTCCCAAAGGTCTGGATAAACCTTAAACTGCATGACAGTCTCTGATCTTTCCACACAAACTTCCCTCTCTTTTCTTCACTGGGGTTCAATTTGCACGGTGAGTTGATGCTCTCCCAGTTTTTTCCAATCTCCCTTCCATTTTCTCCACACAAGAGTGTCCCCTAGTGAAATCCTTGCATGTTTAATCCTATCTTGGCATCTGCTTCCTGTTAGAAACTAATACACGGAATGCAGTGTTAGAGCTGATCTCCCAGGGAACCATCTACCCTGTTGACAAATAAGAATTACATTGTATTTTACAATACAAGATGCACGAGCATAATTCATGGACTCAGATCCAAGTCCAAAACATGGCAGAAAATGTTCTTCAGCAGCTAAAACTATTCACCGACACCTTAGGAGCTAAGGAGCTGGAGTTTCCTTACCAAAAAGGTGAGGAGGGTACAATTCAATAACATCTAAGAGAAGAACATGTGACTCCAGAAACAACTAGATTCACTGAAATAGCAAACGGGAGTCAGCATTGCTAAATCCACCTCTACCTGAAGAAGGAAAGCACATGTATGCTTTTGCTCCAGATTTTTTTTTTTTTAAATACAAGGGGTAATGAGAAGGCTGAGTTCATTATGGCTGTCAAGTCCCAAGGCAGTCAGAGAGCCAAAGATTTCACTAGTCTACGTCTCACCCGACTCCCAATTGCTCTGCTTCGGCCATTAGGCCTCATATAATGCATTCTAATGGCTTAAAATGACAGCTTTTTGTTTACAAAATGGCTCCATTTCTCAGGAAACCCAAGAGCCTGTGCGCCATAACAGGGCTATTGATAGAAAATAAAATGCATGATGTGCCAGAAGACGGTCCTCACCTTCCTGCCCTGTTATCATTTTAGGGCCAAACTTGCCCATTTTTCAACTCAAAAATAAGGCCAGAGGGGCACAGCCTAGTAGGCCCTAAGAGAACTAAGCAAAGAACTCAGTTAAAGTAAAACGAGGTCCTATGCTCTGTGCAAATACAAAGCAGAAGACTTGACCCGAGTTTTCACTAAATATTCTGACCTTGAGAGGCAAGCCTTATAATGCTATGGATTTTCTTTCTCTGCTGAATATTAAAATGTCTGTCACTCTTAGACTAGAGCATTAGCGGGGGGCTCAGTAGCCTCTCTCCCTTCTGCTTTCAATGATAAAAAAATGCAAACCACAAACATTGTCTAAAACCCACAGAGTGGGTCTGCTTTCTGTAAGAGGCAGAATTTATAGCCTAAAACAATAAACCAAATATCAGTCCTAAATTACCAAACGCCGTGTTCTCAGCCCACTTTGATCTTCTATAAGCAAAAGCAAGAGTTTTGCAAGAGAAAGCAGTAAGGAATTTTTAGAAATAATAGGCCCTGAAATAGAGTCGATTTGAGGTGACGTGTCTTTCTTTATTACTGTAACATATTGCTCAAATGACCTATTCTGCCTCGAATTATAGCTGCATGCCTACTTTGAGAACTTCCTGGGCAGTGACAATATCGTAATCATCTGTGGGTTTTTTTGCACTCAGTCATATAGTAGGCAACTTCAATAAAGGAGTGAAAGGAAAATAGGAAGCAAGGAAGGAAGGAAGGAGGAAAGGAAGGAAGGAAGAGAGGGTAGGTTCCTTAAGGGTTAAAACAGAGGAATTTAAAATTTTATATCTAACGAATCTTTTTGAATATCAAAATTCCTTTCTGGACATGAAGTAGAATACTATTGAACCTTAAAAAGGAAGGAAATTCTGATACATGCCAAAACATGGGTGAACCTTGAGGACACTGTGCTAAGGGAAATAAGCCAGTCACAAAAAGGCAAATACAGTATGATTTCAGTTACACGAGGTATGTAGTCAAACTCACAGAAACAAAAGTAGAATGGTGGTTGCCAGAGGCTGGGGGGAAGGGAGACAGGTGTGTTGTTTAATGGATGTTGAGTTTCTGTTTTGCAGGATGAAAAAGCGCTGGAGATTGGTCGAACAGCAATATGAATACACTTAGAAACAGCTAAGACGGTAAATTTCACGTTCTCACTGCTGTGGCCTCTCCCGTTGCGGAGCACAGGCTCCGGACGCGCAGGCTCAGCGGCCACGGCTGACGGGCCCAGCTGCTCCGCGGCATGTGGGATCTTCCCTGACCGGGGCACGAACCTGTGTCCCCTGCATCGGCAGGCGGACTCTCAACCACTGCGCCACCGGGGAAGCCCTAAGACGGTAAATTTCACGTGATGTTTATTTTACCACAATTTTTTAAAAAAATTCCTTACTGCGTTAAAGCATTTCCTGAGAGGTTGTGCTTTCCTTCAGAGACTCTTAGCAATGCCACAAACGTTGAAACCACAACTGATATTCACACAGCCCAGGAACTACATTTGTTCACATTCGGTGGAAAAAAACCTTAGCAAGAGCTAAGCTTGACCTGGGCAGCTCCCATTACTAATCCCAAGGGTTCTGAGTAAGGCGAAGGATTTCTGAGGAAGAAAAAAATGTTAGGAAGATGCCAGCCAGCATGCTGCAAAGCAATTCTTACCAGGAATTTCTCTGATTTCTTTTTCAACTAGCCCACCCACCATGCACAAGGGTCTCTCTACCAGATTATCTTGAAAGACAAAAGATTTCCTTCTCTTATCTCTTAACCAAATTGTTTACTGATGAGCTGACAGAGTCCATATTTGCAACACTTAATAAATGTTTCCTTGGGTAAAAAGGATTAGTAACTCTGACATTATAAGCAAAGGAGCACATTAGGGATATTCATTTGGAATTTGGTTAATCATTCCGTGGAGGGAATGGAATTAATTCCAGGGCTTGAGGCTTAATGTCCCCAGATAACTACTAGCCTATTAATTACAGGAATATAGGATGCTTTTACACCAATACATACTGATATTGGTCCCTCAGTAAATCTGGAGGCTCTCATCTTGGAAACTGCCATGATTGACAAATTGGCCATCGTCAATATCAAAATTACAAAGTAAATAGGGGATTAAGGGCGAAAAAAATAAACATGGTATCAAATATATTTTTTAAAGCATAGAAAAGTTTGGGAAAGTAGCAAGGTCTTTTTCTTTCATTTATGTTACTAAATTCCTTACGCACTGTTGACTGAAAACAAAAATGCATGGGCTTCCCTGGTGGTGCAGTGGTTGAGAGTCCGCCTGCCGATGCAGGGGACACGGGTTCGTGCCCCGGTCCGGGAAGATCCCACATGCAGCAGAGCGGCTGGGCCCGTGAGCCATGGCCACTGAACCTGCGCGTCCGGAGCCTGTGCTCCGCAACGGGAGAGGCCACAGCAGTGAGAGGTCCGCGTACAGCAAAAAAAAAAGAGTGCATAATGTCAGAGTTGTGAGTTAAGTTTTTTGGGGGGCAAAATGAAGACTATAGCCTGGGAGACAGCATTTTAGATAGGTCTGAGAAGCCACTCCAAAGAGGTAGGGGGGAAGGTCAGTATATAGGTGATTTTGGTGAAGGGGGAGTACATACAATCAAGCACATATTTTTTGCAGAAGGTTTCTGCTAGTCTTCTGAAGGTTACGGCTAATGGTGAGGAACCGACGTCACCATAAAGGATTTTAGTGCTTTTCTAGATACGAGGAGATGCAAGAATTGGGCTCATAAAATCTTCTCCCGAGAATATCTAACTATCTGAAGACCCGTTCTGCCAGCGTTTCCCAGAGCACGGAGTGCCTCATTCCTGATCTCCACCCTGAACTCCTTTCAGGAGGTGTTGAAGGTCAGCTGCTGCAGCAGCTCATGATTTAATCCTTGTAGAGGTGGGTGGCAAGTGCCAATCTGTAGTTGGCAGTACAAAAGCAATACATGCTTATAACAAGTCGAGAACATTGAAGCTTTGTAAAGATAGTTCATAATCTCTCTCCATGCTTCTTCTAATCCCACTATCCGAAAAAAACAATATTAAGTTTTATAAGTATTCTCCCACAACTTTCTTTATGCACACATATAAGTAAATATATTATAAAATACGTGATTATGGTATATAGGTCACAGGATTTTATTTTAACAAAACTACTGTAATCATTACTCCGCAGATTACGTTATTTCATTTACTAATAATGTCATGGATTTCCCTATAGATGTAACGCGATCTTTTTTAACAGCTGCATAACCTTCAAGAGTATGAATGAACATAATTCATTCAACCATTTAGATTTTTCAAATAATTATTTTTCCATTACAAACCGTGCTGGAATAACATGTTTATACATATCCTTACTTTACTGGTCGTTTGATTTCTGTAGACAAGATTCTCCAAAATGGAATTTCTGGATCAAAGGGTATGTACATATTCAATTTTGATAGATACCACTAGATGACTTTAAAAGATTATAACAATTTAATCCTCCATCAGCAATGAGGATCGTGTCCATTTCCTGCCGCCCTTGCCAGTGCTGGATGCTATAAATCTTCTAAATGTTTGCCAATCTAATAGGCAGAAATTGAAATTTCCATCATTTGATCTCCATTTACCTGCCTACTCGAGAGTCTGAGCATCTTTTTGTATTTTATTGACCACTTATATTTCCTTTTCTGTGAACTGCCTTTTCATAGCTTTATCTAATCTATCAGGTTGTTTGTCTTTTCCATATCCATGTGAAGGCACTCAGTTTATTAGGGATATAACACTTTGTCTTAGGTATGGAAAATAACTTTCCCTAAACTATCACCTTTTTTTTTTTCACTCTGTGTATAGTGTTTTTTGAGCCATACAGAAATCTTTATTTGTATGTAGTCAGAACTGTAAATCTTTTTTTAAATGGCTTTTGGATATTTTTTTCAAAGGAACTTTAGAAGCAGCTTATCAAATTCTCTTTAAATAAACTCTTTTGAGCTAACTGGAATTGCCTTGAATTTATATGTTAATTGAAGAGAAATGACCTCTTCATGGTAATAATTGTGCTTTCCACCCAGGAGTGGTATGATTTTGACTATATTTAGATTTTGTTTCATTTCCTTCAATAATGTTTAGTAGTTTTTCTTTATTTAGTTCTCAGATGTATATTGTTTTGTTTATTCTTGAGCATTTATGATTTGTTTCACAATTGTGAATTGCATCTTTTCTTCACCTCCAGTTTGTAGGGAAGGAAACTTGTGTTTGGAGGCAGTAGAGCCCAGTGGTAAAGGCCAGGGACTTTGGACTCAGTTCTCTGGATTTGAGCCCCAGATTTTCCACTCACTGGCTCTGTGCATTTAGGTAAGTTAACTCTTCTCTGGGCATGTTTCTTCACCTGTGAAATGGGGCTGAAAAGTTTGTTGTGATGTTTAAATAAGATAATAACATCACATCTTCAGTACATACCCTAGAACAGAGTTGTCATTAAATGATAACAAAGATAATACAGACCTTTTATTCATACATCTTAACTCTCATTGTTTTTTGTTTGCGGTACGCAGGTGGCTCACTGTTGTGGCCTCTCCCGTTGGGAAACAAGGAAATATAGAATATAGAAATATAGAATTTCTACATTTATGTAATCTCTCTATAGAGGAAATATAGAATCTCTCTGCTGTATTTCTTACAACTGCATGTGAATCTACAATGATCTCAAAACTAAAAGTTTAATTAAAACCTAGATATGTAAGTAAATATTGATTTAGAATGAGAAAAGATATCACAACAAATTAAAATAATAAAAACCCGACAAATGCCACAGGCGTCACTACAGCTACAAACATATTTGTATTCATCGACTCCCTAGCAAGCCTCTGGAATACTTTTCCCTACGTTTTTGTCTACATGTACTTTGATCACCTCTTCATATGATAATTCTTTGTACAGAGACAAGAGAAAAATATCAATTTTCCCTCTAGTGCTGCTGATTGAACTTAGTTTGGAAAAGTTTCTTTAAACTTTGAAACTTACCTTTGGTAGTGTCATGTCAATGTTTAGGATTGTTGTCAAATTTATGAAAATATCACATTCTTGCATGTGTGAGCCATAATACGGTGGGCTTTCAAGTTTTCTTGTACAGCGACTAACTTTATATACTCTTTAATGACCATCCTCAACCAACTTGGCATTGATGTCCTCACTGGAGTGAGTAGGTATGGGTTTTATGTTATCTCTGTGTCAATATTTCATGAGCAACAAATGAGCAGGAACCTGTGTGGAGAGGGTTAAGCGGGGTCATTTCAGGGTCAAGCATGTGCTAAGGCCATGGAGTCCAGTTTGCACAGAGGATGGTGTGTAAGAAAGACAACAGGGGGTGATAAGTCAAGGGAAGTGTGTTGAAACTAAAGACGGAGGGAGAATTAGCATCTCATGCCAGCAAGTGTCAGGGAAGTGGGGGCACGTAAGTTAAAGAATCCAAGGCCAGTTGACTGTCCACCGAGAAAGAGAAAGTCATAGGGTATAGTGTTAATATCAATTAGCAGGAGAGTCGAACATATGCCACTTGGCCTATCATGAATCCTTGGGGGCAGGAACTTAGCTGCACACATAAACATATCTCACTACACTCAAATCAAGTAAATCCTCAACTCAGCTTCCTCCTAGGCAGCTCTCAAATTTCCCCGGAGTTCTTCTAAGCTCACCCAACACAAGAGGAAATGGTGTGTAGAAAGCAACAGGCATCTTAACCAACAGTGGTTAAAATATGTTATACTTGCAAATTTTACAAAATCATGTGAGCATGTCCACAAGTTGGCAGGGCCCCTCCCAGGGACTTGGAAGAAGACGGGCAATGAGGGGCCCTCCAGCTTAAGCGTCTTTAGCTTCCTGCTAAATCTGACTTTGCAGGCCCTTAATAAATACTTCTCAAATAAAGGAGTGGATGCATAGGTAAGGGCTGGGACTTAAGGTCTGTAAGTTCGTGTGCCCGACACACAGTGAGGCCAAACAAGTTGAAACGTCAGAGTTTGGAGCAGAGAAAAGTTTATTGCTGGGCCCTGCAAGGAGATGGGTGGCTCATGCCCTAAAAGCCCCAAGCTCCCCGAAGGGTTTCGGCAAAGTATTTTTTAAAGTTAGGTGAGGGGGGGGGTGGGTGTCGCAGGGTATGGGATCAGCTCGTGCACAGTTCTCTGATTGGCTGATGGTGAGGTAACAGGGTAGTGTCACGGGGTTAACATTATCAGTCCTTAGGCTCCAGGAGACCTGGGGGCTATCTATTCATGGTCATCAGGTAGTTAACATCTTCCATTTGGGGTGGGTTTTCCACATCTGTAAAACAACTCAGGAAACGTGCATCAGATACCGTTATCTAGGTACTTCAGAGAGGAGCTGAAGCAGAAGATATGGGGGAAAGGCCTGTCCTGGGAAGGCCCCATAGGGTCCCGCTCAGTTACATGAGCATTAAACAATGAGCATATTCCAAGAGTACTTCTGAAGTGCACCAATAATTTTTTAAAGAGAAGCTGAGAAACGACAGCATAAAAACTTGGCACCAGAAACTGCTGAAAAGTGTGGAAAGCTGGGGTGAAAAATAAAACCTCTTGGTGAGATATTGAAGGATGAGTCTACTCCCTGTGGCTGAACTTTTGAACGGCTACCTCCTAGGAGCCATGCAGGGGAACTTCAGTTTCTCCAGAATCAAAAGAATGTGCTCCAAAATGTCTTTGAAAATAAAAAACAAATATAAATTCAGCACATGATAAATGTACACTGAATAACTAAATAAAACAAAAAATGATGGAACAAATGTTTCCAATTGAGAGAGCCTCGCCTGCCCTTCCTTAGCCTCTTAAGGATTAAAATGAGCCTGATACATTAGTCGTGTCTGAAGGGTTGTCTGAAAGGAACTCTCAGGTTTGGCTGAAAATTATGCCCTTCTGGACTTGCAAGGGATTAGGAAGGAAGGGCTTACAAACTCGTCTGCCACTGAAGTAGGTCATTTTTCTGTGGCAGAGCATGTATATTATCTGCCCTCCATCTGTCCCATTTCATTTGGGGACAAGAGGGAGACTGGCAGAAGGAGTCCCAGAAAAGTCACAGGTACAACCAATTAATGTAAAACCTTCCCAAGAGCTAAGACATGTGGAAATAAACCAAGACCAATTACAGGAGAACAGGCAGAGGCTGTTTACTCAGAGCTCGCAGGAGCAAGGGAGGTTACCACACCAGTTGCCCTGTGCAGAGACGCAAAAGCGGGCGGGGGTAGGAGGGCTTCATGGGGGCAAAAAGGGAAGGAAGGTTCCTGTGTCCTGCTCAGAGGCTGTTGGTCTGAGGAAGCCGAAAGTGGGCAGACTAGAACTGGGGGATCCTGTGTGAGGGCTTGGGGGTGCAGGTTTGCCTCTCTCTGCTTGGTCCCAAGTTGGAAGCAGGGACAAAAATTGGGAAAGCTGGAAGTTTCAGGTCCTGGCCATTTTGGGTTGATGGTTGCGGAAGTTATTATTTCGTTTCCTGGATTGTCACTAGAGA
This sequence comes from Neophocaena asiaeorientalis asiaeorientalis, assembly GCF_003031525.2. Classification (NCBI taxonomy): domain Eukaryota; kingdom Metazoa; phylum Chordata; class Mammalia; order Artiodactyla; family Phocoenidae; genus Neophocaena; species Neophocaena asiaeorientalis. The sequence goes on along the minus strand of NW_020171825.1, from coordinate 3,046,219 downwards.
GAGCAATCTGGCCTCCTACAAGTCTCACTGACAACAGGTTGGCTTCCCAGGCTGTTTGTGACGGGCGAGTGGGGTGGGGTAGGTTTCCTGGGCAGGGGCTTGGGTCTGCAGGTCAGAGCTCTTTCTGTACACAAGGCCCGGCCACTGTCTGTTCCTATCGTCTGTCCCACCATTTGCTGTCAGACGAAGAAGCTTTCTGAATAAGTGTATCCACAGTTACAGGAAAACCCAAGAGGGTATTGGTATTGGTTGTTTTTCTTAGCAAATAACTGTTCACAGCTCTGTGATGGGAGAACTTATTAATTTAAAGGGTAAATCGAAGTGCAGGGGCCAAACTGTGTGCATCTCATCACGGGTAATAGGCGTGTAGTTAAGTGCCCACACGCCAGGCTGGAAATTGCCCCTTCAATATTTTGAAACTAAAACACGAAGAGGAGTCATTTCACCCTAGGCCCCCTCAACCTGCTCTGATCTCATCCCCTCAGAAAAAAATGCGGGAGGGAATGTCCTGTGACTGCGACAGGGCCCGAGAAGTCCTCATTCTGGGCTTGATTCACAGCAATAACCACGTTACAGTCCCCAAAGCGGCTCACGACTGTTTACAGAGGAGTGCTCTCGTATATATTTTTTTAATCTCAGCCAATTATTTAAGGCAAAACTATCTTTCACGTTAAAGACCCAGCGGGCAGCTTGTAAGCATCGAATAGATCGCACCGGGGGTCCGTTTTCAGGCTCTGTTATGTAAAACCATCAACATTACTTGCTCTGCTAGTTACTGAAGAAGAAACGTTTGCATTATTCAGCATTTCACACACAAACATCCGAAGCTCAAAGGCATTTTTTGAATGTAGACTTGCCTTTCCAAACTTTGCAGCGTCCGTGGGCTCTGTGAAATGGAGCGAGTGAGCCAGACGCAGTAATCAGCCCCAGCTGCTAACAATGAATGTCTCCCCAACCCCGGGCAGGGCAGGCAAGGAGATTTCTCCCCTCCTTCCAGAAAGGGCGCGTCCGTTAGCCAAATCCTTGGCTTCCCCGCCAGAAGAGCAGCGAATATGAGTGGAAAATAAGCTTGAAGAAAACACTCCCAGCTGCCCAGATCAGACCTGCAGCAAGGAGAACCTCCCTTCAGCTTCACGGCCCCCAGAACTGCATCAGCGCAGTCCTGTGCTACATGGCGAAGGAAACCCTTTATGCTGAGCGACTCTTACCCGAATACCCCATAATGACGAGCTAGGGCCTCGATTTCCTTATTTGTTTTCGAGTAGCTGGACTTCCGCTTCGCACAGCGACTACTGGGCATGCTTCCTCCCGGAAGAGAAAAATGACAAACTAACCAGAGCCAGAGGCATCAATCCCTTCTGCCTCCATCCCTGCCCTTATCGTGTTTCCTTTTTCTTCCAGGCAAGAGCCTGGAGTTGATTAGCCTGACGGCTCCCAGGAGGCCCCCTTGGAGAACACGTCTTGGGAGAGATGTGAATGTCCTGTTGAGTCTCTACGTATTTTGCAGGAGGTCAGAGTTACAGCTGGCCGTTCCTGATGTGGGGCTGGGAAAGTTAACACATAGACCAGATCGATAGAGTCCTCGACACTGTGCTTGTAGATTCTGGAAAGTACCCCCCAAATACGCGGAAGCTGCCTACCAAACCCCAAGGATTTACATGTAACTGAGAAGAAACATGCACTATGAAACATAGGAATTCATTCATTTTCCATATTAAACACCCATGATATACTACGTGGGATTTCAGAGCTAAAAGTTACTGTTCCTGCCCTCAAGTAGCTTATGGTCTAGAAATTCAACATCCAATCCATATTCAGTCTATCCCCAAATCCTGTCAGTTTTACCTTCTAGATAAGAATCTCTCACAATCACCCAATTCTCTCTACGTCCACCCCGACCAGGGTGGCCCGAAGCATCATCATCATCTCTCACCTGAACTTCTACAACGGCCTCCTCACTGCCTCCATGTCTACTCATCTTGTCCAAAGCCAGAATGGTCTTTGCAAAGTCCACCTTAAAAATCTTTGAGCAATACACACAGAATAAAAATAAGATACCTTAGGGTTTCCCTGGTGGTGCAGTGGTTGAGAGTCCGCCCGCCGATGGAGAGGATATGGGTTCGTGCCCCGATCCGGGAAGATCCCACATGCCGCGGAGCGGCTGGGGCCGTGAGCCACGGCCGCTGAGCCTGCGCGTCCGGAGTCTGTGCTCAGCAACGGGAGAGGCCACAACAGTGAGAGGCCTGTGTATGGAAAAAAAAAAAAAAAGATACTTTAAAGTGTCCATAGGCCCTGCCTTCTATGGCCTCCACCTGCCCTAGGATGGTTGCAAAAATGGTCCCAATTCTCCACCCCTTCCTGTATCCCAGGCTCTGCAATGTGGCTTCACAGCTCATTCCGTTAAGAAGTGAAGCCCATTTCCCCAATCTTGAATCCTCCCTGTGACTTACTTTGGCCAATAGAATGGGATGAAAATGAGGGTGTTCTGAAAATAGAAGCCAGAGCCCTGGTTAGAATCCTAGCTTCCTGTTCCTTGCTAGTTCCAGGAAGACCTGTAATCTCTCTCAGTCTCCTCAGCAGTAAAATAGGAATCACCGGTTATCTATCTCAGAGCACTGCTCTGAGGATTCAGGGAGAAAGTGTTACTATCTGTGGTTTAAGATAGTTCAGAGAAAAGCTGAAGACTGTGCTACTATTTATACATCAGAAGAAAAAAAGTTGGAAATTCAGGTTGCAATCAAAGGGCCCAAGGTCAAAGGGCTAATTATTATTTACACACACAAATACTGATACTTTTTCTCATTCAGCTGAAACCCCCTTTGCCTCCTTAAGATACCAGCTACTCATTCACCTTGCTTGTCTAATTAACATCATCAAGGCAGATGGCAAAGATCAATATAGATGCTCCCTTAATGGACCTTCACTTAACCACCTGGCAGGATTAACCAACACTCGAAGTTTCACTTTCCAACTTGAACAGACTGATAACCAACACCTTAAATGTTCAGATCTACTATGTCATTTTCAGGTATGCATAAACACTTCTGCTCACACCAGCTAATTATGTTTATCAAGACTCGGTTATTTTTATTTCCCAGCCTGTTTATGTCCCTGCTATTGCAATTACATAATGTAATTAAATTCTATAAAAATCAACAAAGACGTTTTAAAAGTGTTTTTAAAAAGTGAATTGTTGTTTCTATGAATTCTAAGTTGAATGCTGTAGAAAGAATATGAGTTGAAAAGAAGATTGCTATTGAATTTGGTTGTGGGTGAACAAAGAATAATCCTTAACTCTAGAAGATTAATATACTCAGGTTGATTTCTAAGTAGTTTTCACTTCTCACTCCCATTTCAAAGAAACCAAACTAGAAAATATAGGCAATACAAGATGAATTTAATTTACAACAAGAAATCCAATATGTAGAATCAAACTCAGAGAGTCATGGCACTACATCAAGAGATCAGGGAAAGAATCCACACTTACATGTTTCAAATTAAGTTAAAATGAATGGAAATTTCTACTTTTGGCTAACATGGATGAACAAGAATTTCAAGAATTTCCTATCTGAAAACAGAACAAAATATATGGAACAAAGGCTTTCAAAACACTGGACATTAGGAAATGAAAGGAAACTCTCTCTAAGAGACAGGAAATAAATTGGGTGTCCCCTTGCATTGCCCCAGCTAACTGTTTTGAGAGAGATTCCAAGCCAGAGCATAAGAGGGGAACCCAGGTAGAGCCCATTGAGCCCCCTGGATTGAGGAAATGGAGCTAAAAGTTCAGGGAGTCCAGATTGGCTAGAGTTTGCAGGTCAAGTTTGGAGAGGAGAAAACTACACAAAGCAAACTCTAAGGATCTTCAGAGGAGCCCCACAAGCATTCAGCCGAGGGCACATCCGTGCACACATGTAAGGAAAAGACCTGCCAAAGGCTGGGGGAAAGTCACTGCAAAGTGTAGAGTGTCTGTTTCTACCCGTCAGCCTGGAAAGTGTTCTCATTCATGGAGCATTGAGGAGAGTTTGTCTCAGTAGTATGTAATGATTAGCTTTACCCTCACTACTGCTCCGATCAGGCCTAATGAATCTTAAAAAGCAAAACCCCAGGGCTTCCCTGGTGGCACAGTGGTTGAGAGTCTGCCTGCCGATGCAGGGGACACAGGTTCACGCCCCGGTCCGGGAAGACCCCACATGCCGCGGAGCGGCTAGGCCCGTGAGCCATAGGCCGCTGAGCCTGCGCGTCCGGAGCCTGTGCTCCGCAACAGTGAGAGGCCCGCGTACCGCAAAAGAAAAAAAAGCAAAACCCCAAAAGATGAAACAGTTTTCCAAATTGCTTAAGAATTACATTCCAAGAATGGAAGCTCAAAAATATTTATAAGAATATACCATGCAAAAGGGGGATTGAGAGAGGGAGATTTACGTTTGCTCAGAGGAGGATGGATGGGTCCATGAGGGAAATTTTCAGTGATTTCCAAGGGGGAAGGTGTTGAGGGTAAGTGCCTAACTTTGTCTGGACAAACCTAAGTGTATGCACTGCAGAGGCAGGCGACAGGGCTGGAGAGGAAAGCCGGACACCGCCATGGCAAAGCTTGAGTACCATGCAGAAGGCAGAACAGAGCCAGTGAAGCTTCCTTAGCAGGGGCGCATCCTGCTCAAACCATAGCATGGCTACCTCCCCTCCGGATGGAGGACAGGTTAGAGAAGAGGACCTCTTGACTCCAGGGAGAAAAGTTAGGAGTCAACTGCAATAGTCCAGGAAAAATTGGTAGTAATGGCCTGGACCAGAGTGAACACATAGGGAACAGAAAGGAAGAGACCCAGATGGGCACTGTCTGATCATCACCGTCACCACCCCCAGCATCCCACACCACAGCCACAAACACTGAAATTTCTGCGAGTCACTTTCTCTCCCCACTGTTGGCTTTCAAACCCCAGCAAAGCTGTGCTCTTTATGATTCATGTATTTCCATGCCAATCCTTCAGCTACTGCTGTCTGGCCTCCTTATCCAAAGGGCAAGATCTTCACGCTCCCTAGGCTCCTGCAGGGATCTGACACCCACTGCTTCTCAGTGAATGCTTTTAAGTGACATTGAACTATCTGCTCCAGCGCACCAGTAAAGCGTTTCTATTTGACCTAAGGAGACGTCACATTCCAGGTCAGCAGAATTCTCTTCTGTGCTGTTAATGCATGACTAACTACCTTGATCACGAAAATAAGCTCCCCGTCAGTGGTATTTTGCAGGTACAGGTGCAGAGATCTCAGCAACGGCAGAGTGCACGGGCACCATGGCAACCAGTGCGTCAGCCCGGGTACCCTCTGCAGTGTGGGAATAGTCAGCTCTCCATTCATTGTAGCTGACAACAAAAATGCGAGGCGTTCTGTCCTGCCTTGTCCTCTCAGAAAATGTTTGGCAGGTCCCAGGGTAGCAAGGATTATGGTCTTTATGCCTGAGGGAAATTAGGATAGAGGTTGCAGCCCAAATCCACTCAAATGCTTTTGGTCCCTCTGCAGAGGCTGACTTCTAGGCAGGGGCTGGCTGGGCGTGTGTGCTGTTGTTGTTTCACATACGTTGCTTTAAACTTGATTAAAATCACAAATCACTTGCCAGAGACCTTGCCCCAGCTCTGCAGCCCCACAATTTTGGGGGCTTATGACATAATGTGCATTCTGTTGTTACTATTATAAGTCTTGTGTAAGCGATGTCTCAAGTACCAAATTGTATTTGTTTCAGGGGTGTTCTGTAAGAGATGGAAACTCAGCTAAAAGTATCTTAAGCAAAACTGGGCATGTAAAGGCATGTATAACTGGGCAGTCTAAGGTAGAGTTGACTGCAGGAATTCAAATAATATGGTTCTGTTCTCTCTCTTCTCTGTTTCTTTTTTTTTTTTTTAATTTATTTTATTTATTTATTTTTGGCTACGTTGGGTTTTCGTTGCTGCGCTCGGGCTTTCTCTAGTTGCGGCGAGCGGGGGCTACTCTTCATGGCAGTGTGCGGGCTTCTCGTTGAGGTGGCTTCTCTTGTTGCAGAGCATGGGCTCTAGGCACGTGGGCTTCAGTAGTTGTGGCTCGCGGGCTCTAGAGCGCAGGCTCAGTAGTTGTGGCACATGGGCTTAGTTGCTCCGCGGCATGTGGGATCTTCCCGGACCAGGGCTCAAGCCCTTGTCCCCTGTATTGGCAGGTGGATTCTTAACCACTGCGCCATCAGGGAAGCCCTCTCTGTCTGTTTCTCTCTCTCTCTCTCTCTCTCTCTCTCTCTCTCCAATACTTGGCCTAAGTCCCTCCTATTCTTTATGATGTGTACAAGTGCAGGGCCTGGCCAGAGACAGTTCTAGGCTTAGAGTCCGAGATTAGCAATGCCATAGCAAAGGGAGAGCATCTGTCTGCCAGCGTGTGTCATAGAAAATCTCAGGGAAGGGCTCTGATGGGCTGTCCTGGGTCACATGTCCACATCCAGTGGGAACTATGAGTGACCAAGCAAGTCAGGTGCCTATCACTCTGAGCAGAGGGATGGGTTCTGGGATTGATTACCAGACCCAGAAAGACAAGAAGGAGAACTGTTACAAGAAAGGAGGAAAAGATGGTGGTCATGCCAAAATAGACCAAACTAAAAAGGTAGGGAAAAAAATATCTCAACTGGCTAGCACTTCGGGCTTCACCAAATTTCCCACGTTCAAGTACAATAGCTATAACAGTGAAGGGTTGCCCAAGTCTGGAGGGCACCATTAACACTGCATCCTGTGGCAGCCCTGCCGGGGATGCCTTGCACAAGAATACTATGGGAATTCAGTCCTGGAGTTGTGTAACCTCAGACTCTGTCTGGTCACTCCTTGAGGAAGGACAAGGGAAGTGGTGAGTGTCAGGGGCTGAAATCAGACAAACAGAGATCAATGCCTCAGCAGAACTGGAGATCTGAAAAAAGCCAAAGGTCTGGGAGATGGGAAGTCATCAGGGCGTGCAGAGGTCATACAGGCAGGAAAGTAATAACAGCAATGGAAGCATGAGAGACAGCCTGGCTGGAGTAGAAGCTGTTTGCTCTCCGGCCCCCTCTCCATTTCTCGATGGGCACAAGCATCTCTGAGTGCACAGGAGGTAACTCCAGCTAGAGGAGCCATGCCTACGGAGGGCTTGAGTCAGGAGAGGAGGGGGAGCAGGTCCTCTTGCCCTTGCCAACAAGGCTGCCCAGCAAGAACACCACCTGGCCTCCTGCTACCTGAGCTGCTGGGCAGAGCATCTCAGTGGTGAGTGCGGCATGTTCCCCAGTGGTCAACAGGCTATTCAGCTGCGATACAATACCTTGGCCCTACCAGTGATTGATGCTGCCAGTGTCCACTCTGATTGGTTAGTTCCTGTCCCATCTGGTCATCAACTATGTTTCACTATCTCTCTGGATGTGGGTGTCCTGTCTATGCATCTTGGGTCCACGTCAGAGTCATGCTCTCCCCGCCTCTTACTTTTGTGGAACCTGCATTCTGCGCTCCATCTCCCAAATCCAATGGCATCTCTGACAAAGGAATCCTGTTGCTCACAGCTTTCAAAGGAATGAACTCTGAGCCCTTCTAAGAGACCACGCCCTACATTATAACATATCAGACTCTTCGGTGACCCCGAGAGGAGGTGTAGTTACTAACGGGGAAAGGCTTCTGCCTACGACTGGGGCTTGTCTGTTAAAAGTCACCGTCTGTTGGCTTCCCCTCACCACCGAACAGACAGACCTTTCTCTTCAGCCCTGGCCCTTAAGGGGAAGTGGAAGTGACACCAGACCGCGGGAGGGAAGAAGTGTCCAGAAAGGGAAGGCTTGGGGAAGGATTCTGTGCACGGAGCTTAGGTAGGAAAACTAAACCACGAGCTGACACCTCCTCTAGCTGCACCAGCCAGTCCCACCTGGGCATAAACCTCGGATGAAATTGGGATCAAAAACCTGTCCGGGCTCTATTCCGTCTCCCAGTTTCTAAGCATCTGAAGGGCTTATGTGTTTAACTATTCTTTGGTTTCTTAATTCATTCAGAAACCTCCAATGTTCTTTTACTGACCTGGGACGGCGTGGGTGTGGGTTGCATGAGCGTTTGTTGGGAGTAGAGTGGTCGGATGAGCGGCCCACCTCCCAGGAACCCCCAGAGGCCATTCGCCGAGTCTCTTCTGGTTTGATGTCCTTGACAAGTGAGTTTGGTGCCTCTAACCATCACTACCTTGAGGCATGCCTTTCCCCACACATCCTGGTTTTTCCAAAGCTTGGAGAAACCCCAACTGGCACGTAAATTAGGCTCATTCTATGAATGCAAAGGCGAATCTCCCGACTGGGGCTTGGAAGAGATACTGTTTCTTGCTCTCCTCTGCCTTTCTCCAGCCTCCACGTCCTATTCAAGCTGAAGCTCCAGTGTGTGTAGGCTGATCCAGAGAAGGGCCTCTGCCTTCCCCGTGTCCACATTCTCAGCCTCCCACCTGGGAAGGTTGGCTGAGTATATTGTAGTAAAGAGAGCTGAGTGGCTAAATCACAGGCTTGGACTGAAATGGCCTGTGTTTGAATAACGGCTCTGCCACTTACCAGCTGTGTGAATTTAGGCAAATTTCCTAATTTCTCTGTGACCCAGTTTCCATATCTATAAAATTGGGGAAATAATAATGTCTATTTCTTGGGGAATCTTGTGAATATTAAATGAATTAATGCACATAAAAAGAGTGGTTTTAGTCTATTTATATTATGTATACTTTACCAAATTATAAATAAATACATAAATACATATTTTTAAAAAGTGGTATTACATTTTATCAAATGCTTTTTCTGCATCTACCTAGATGACGATTTTTTTTTCCTATTCTATTCTGAAATACGTAGTGACGTGCATTGATTGATTTGGAATATTAAACCAGCTTTGTGTTCTTGAATAAACCCAATTAGTTCATGGGACAATATCTTTTTGTTGTTGTTGGGTTCAGTTTGCCAATTTTTTTTTCCAGACTTTTACACCTATGTTCATGAGAAACTTTGGCCTATGATTTCCAGTCTTGTAAAGTCCTTGTCATGTCTTTGTATTAAGGTTATGCTGGCCTCATAAAATGAGCTGTCAAGGGGTTCTTCCTTTTTTCTTTTTGTAAGATTTTTGTATAATATTGGTGCTATTTCTTCCTTAAATTTTTTTTTTTTTTTCTCTGCGGTATGTGTGCCTCTCACTGCTGTGGCCTCTCCCGTTGCGGAGCACAGGCTCCGGACGCGCAGGCTCAGCGGCCATGGCTCACGGGCCCAGCCACTCCGCGGCATGTGGGATCTTCCTGGACCGGGGCACGAACCCGTGTCCCCTGCATCGGCAGGTGGACTCTCAACCACTGCACCACCAGGGAAGCCCTTCCTTAAATTCTAAAGAGAGTTTTCTCAGGACTAAATATGGACTAAAATTTTCCTTTGGAAAAAGTTTTTAATTACAGAGTAAATTACTTTCATTAGAAATGGTACTGTTAACATTTTCTACTTTCTCTTGTGTCAATTTTGAGATGTTCTATCTTTCTAGGAACATGTTAACTTCATTTAAATTTTCAAATTGATTGGCATAAAGTTTCCAAATAATATCTCCTAATTATGCTTTTAGTGTGTGTAGGATCTGTAGTGATGGTTCCTTTTTATTTCAGATGTTAGTAATTGTGCCTTGTCTGCCTTGCCAGTCTTGTCAGAGGGTTATCAATTTTATTAGTCTTTTTAAAGAATCAGTTTTTGAATATGTTGATCTTTTTCTATTGTAAATTTCCTTTCTGTCACTAATTTCTTCTTCTTATTATTCCTTCATTTCTTCTTCCTTAGGATTTTCTAAATTCTTGAGGTAAATGCTTAGATCACTTTTTTCAATCTTTCTTCTCTTCTAATACATGCATTTAAGGTTTCAAATTTCCCCTTAAGCATAGCTCTAGTTACATTTCACAAATTTTGATATGCTGTATTTTTATTATTTCATTCAAAATATTTTAAAATTTCTGCTGAAATTTCTTCATTGACTCATGTGTTAAAGTGTTTTCCTTGTCTTCAAAAATGTCTATTTTCTAGCACATTTTGTTATTAATTCCTAGTTTAATTGCATTATGATCAGAGAAAATCTCCTTATTTCAATCCCCTGAAATTGTGTTAAGGCATGCTTTATGACCTGCTTATGGTCAATGTACGCAAACATTTTCTGTGCAATTCAACAACTGAAAAGTATAGATGGGCTTCCCTGGTGGCGCAGTGGTTGAGAGTCCACCTGCCAATGCAGGGGACACGGGTTCGTGCCCTGGTCCCAGAAGATCCCACATGCCGCGGAGTGGCTGGGCCCGTGAGCCATGGCCACTGAGCCTGTGCGTCCGGAGCCTGTGCTCCACAACAGGAGATGCCACAACAGTGAGTGGTCTGGGTACCGCAAAAAAAAAAAAAAAAAAACCCACAGTGGCATTATTTTCAAAATAAACTGTGATTATAGATTTGTTTGCTTTTCTTTTTTTTAGTTTTGTCAATTTTTGCTTTACGTATTTTAAAGCTATTTTGTTCATTGTAAACATATTTAGAACTTTTATAATATCCTGTTGGACTGACTCCTTTTTTCTTGTGAAATGTACCTCTTCCTCTATGGTAATACTTCTTGTATGAAAATATATCTTGGTTCATATTAATATACAGCTGTATTTTAATTAGTCTCTGCATATCATTTTCCATTCACTTATATTCAAACCTCCCATATCTTTATATTTCAGCAGTGTATGGTTGAGTTTTATTTTTTAATCCTATGTGACAATCTTGATCTTTTAACAAGAGTATTTAGTACTGCTACAGTTGGTGTAGTTACTTAGATATTTGGGGTTAAATTCACCATCTTTATTTGCTTTCCACTGGTTCTAATTTTTTTCCTTTTTTTCCTCTTCTATTAACTTGCTGGTTATACATTCTATTTCTCTTGTTTGGTGGTTTAACATAGACATTAGTCATGCATCTTTGACTAGTTAGTATCCGATATAAATTAGTACTTTTCCACTTGCTGCATAATGTATTGACTTAAAAACACTTTATTTACTGCCTCCCATATTTTGTGCTATTCTTGTCATATATCTATGTCTATAGAGATAAATCACTATTTTTGTTTTATACAATCAATATTCATTTAAATTTGCCCACATATATTTCCTTTTCTTTATTCTTTTGTGCATTTGTATGCTCTCATCTGGGATCATTTTACTCCTGTCTGAAAAAACACTTTTAGACTCCTGTCTGAAGAACCACTTTTTTTTTTTTTTTTTTTGCGGTACGTGGGCCTCTCACTGTTGTGGCCTCTCCCGTTGTGGAGCAACAGGCTCCGGACGCGCAGGCTCAGCGGCCATGGCTCACGGGCGCAGCCGCTCCGCGGCATGTGGGATCTTCCCGGACCGGGGCACGAACTCGTGTCCCCTGCATCGGCAGGCGGACTCTCAACCACTGCGCCACCAGGGAAGCCCCAGAACCACTTTTTTAATCTTTTAGTGTAGGCCTACTGTTGACAAATTATCTTAGTTGTTGTTTGTTTGAAAACCTATTAACCTTGTCTTCATTTTTTGAAGTTATTTTATTGAACATAGAATTCTAGGTTGGCAATTATTTCCTTCCATCATTTAAGAAACCTCAGAGTAATTTTCAAAGAGTACTGTCCTTCACTCTACCTCCAGTCTAACCATGTGGACCCATCATGCATTTTCATCAGCTCCCAAATCCATCTGTCTCTCAGTTGGCTCTTGTCCAGTTGGCTCCCTTCATGCCCTGAACTCCTGCCCTTCTTGAACTCTCTCCTCTCCAGCAGTCAGCATGCCCACCTTCTCCCTTAAGTGGTCACTAGCTGACCCAAGCCTTAAGACTCTCACAGCGGGTGTGGGAAGTCGGGATGGAGCTGAAATAGGTGCCCAGATAAAACAGGAAACGAAAGTTTTCCCACATCTGCTCCCAAGTCCCAACAAACATTTATGTGAAATGCTGCAAATACATTCCTCCAGTAGAGCTGGACCACCTGATACTGTACTTGTGAGAGTCTATCCTCCCAAGGCCTCTGTTGCCTCTCAAAAAAGGAATATTCCAGAAGAGCTGATAGCTCACTGCAAAGGCTGCAATTCTAAATGTAAATCAAAGATTATTCTGCCAACATAAAGAATAAACAAACGTTTAAATTTAATTAAATTTAATTTAATTTGTTAGTAGACAGAAGCCAGGAATAGGAAAAGGGTATTGTTATTCCACTACCAACTAAGAGGCAACAACCATTATGGTGTGACAGATTCTATTTCTTACCATGCATTTTCCATAACTGAGATCATTCTGTATTTACAATTTTGTAATTGCCCTTTTGGGGGGGTGAAGGGATTATTTCTCTAGTATTTCCAAGGTTATTTTAAAATGTTTATCAATATCATTTAATAACTTTATGGTACTGTAGAGGTAGTGTGATTTTCTTAAAGGGTCTTCATATTGGCTATTTTTATCTTTGACCCCATAACAATCTTTATCATCTACTTGGTACCTTGTTCATAAGCCTCAGAACTCAATAACATTTTTTAAAACTTTGAAGTGCCAGTTTCATCCTTCCAACAGAGCTGAGGAATCCAATTACAGTTCTCTCACAGAGTGATAGTCTCTCACACATTTTTTTTCTTATGGCACATTTTTCCTACTTTACATATTTTCCCTTCTTGCAGTTTTTCAAAATCAGCCCTGAACTCCTTCTAAATAGGTTTCTCCGTGGCAAGGTATTCTTGTGTTATATTCTGATCATCTTTATGGCCATTTCAGAATTATGTCAGATTTTAAACAAGAGCTATTTAGATTTATGAAGGGCCAGTAGCATTGCATGGACAACTTTGGTGATAATAGGAAGAAACTGCAATATGTGAAGATGAAGTAAATGTTTGCTCCCACCTCAACATCCAGGTCCGCCTTACAGCTTCACTACAAAGCTCAGTGATGGGCTTCCCTGGTGGCGCAGTGCTTAAGAATCCGCCTGCCAATGCAGGGGACAGGGGTTCGAGCCCTGGTCTGGGAAGATCCCACATGCCACGGAGCAACTAAGCCCGTGTGCCACAACTACTGAGCCTGCGCTCTAGAGCCCGCGAGCCACAACTACTGAAGCCCACGAGCTACAACTACTGAAGCCCACGTGCCTTGAGCCCGTGCTCCGCAACAAGAGAAGCCACTGCAATGAGAAGCCCACGCACCGCAATGAAGAGTAACCCCCTGCTCGCTGCAACTAGAGAAAGCCTGCATGCAGCAACGAAGACCCAATGCAGCCAAAAATGATAAATAAATTTATATATATATATAAAAAAGCTCAGTGAAAATATTCTTACTGGTGCAAGATCAACTTGAATGTGCTGGAGACAGTAAATCAGGCATCTGTTAGGTGAAAGGTACAAACTCAGAATCTGCTTTCCCTTGCACTCTGCCGTGGGACTCTGCTGAATCCAGCATAATGAATTTCTCAGCATAGAAATTTGCTGAGAGGCACTTTCTGGGGATGGGGAATTCGACTGCAGGCATTTACAACGTCTTTCTGTGGCCAGACACTCAGAGACCACCTCACATGGCTGTATGCCTGAAATCCAGCACCCACCCTTGCACACAGCTGTCAGGCTGAGAAGGCATTAAGCTGTCATGGAACCCTAAACCTAATCCATTCAATAAAAATCAAGTGAGGGTCTACTGTGTGCCAAGGTCTGTGCTAACTGAGGGCTACCAAGATGACTAAGACACGTCCTTGACCTCAACGAGCTTAGAGTCTCATGACAGAGACAAAAGAGTAAGCAAATAACAGCCAGGGATGTAACTGATGCTGTGAGTGTTAGGTAGTAAGGATAGGAGGGGACAACAGAAATAGTGATAAACACTGAACAGCGGAAGAGACACTTGATCTGCATTTTGAAGGTTAAGTAGGAGTCAGACAGATCAAAGAAGAAGCTAAAAGAGTCCAGAAAGAGGGAGTAACAATAATAGAATTTGTTCAGCATTTTCCTATGTGCCAGGCTCTGCTCCAAGCCTTTTCTGCATATTATCTCATTTAATCCTCACAACAATACCACAAGGCAGATTCTATCCTAGTCCCAAAACACTAGAAGCTAAGGATCTTGCCCAAAGTCATACTTGTAGAACCTTAAACAACAATGTGTGTTCAGGTAACTATCATCATTTTGATACTGCTGGAGCCTGGAGTCTGGTGGACATGGGGCCAGAGAAAAGGCCAGAGAAAGAGGGGTCAGATCTCAAATAATCTGAACGTTATGCTAAGAGATTTGGACTTTAATCCTGTAGGATGTTAAGAACTAAACATTTAAAGATTTTGAAAGATAGATCTGGTAGCTATGGTCAAACTAGAGTCAGGAAGCCAATTAGGAGATTATTAAAACAATACTGGGGAGAATGAATGAGCCCTTGAGCTGAGGGTGAGAAAGGGTGAAACTGAGAGATGATAGGGTGGTCTTTCCTGTATCTCTGGTTCCTGTTCTTCAGAGCATGTGGTATCAATCCCTCAGTAGGGGCCAGATGCAGCCAACAAAACCCACATCTGCTCTATTTCGCAAGGAATTGAGACAGGAAATGGAGGAAAAGGAAGTTTGGGGCAAGTGTAACCTCACTTCCCCACTAGAGTGTCTGCCAGGCTGTCAGGATCTCCAGCAGGGGCTTTTCCTTGCCCAGGATGGTAGTCCCATTCTCCATGGACAAACCAGGCAGAAGATCCTGTACACAAGTCTGGGGTCCCCACACCCAGGGTCACTTCAGCCAGCAACATAGAAGTTGGCCCAAGAGTGGGATGTGGTTCTGAAAATTCTCCTCAATTTTTTGTATTCTTCCCTTCTATATCTGCCAAAGTACAGAAGCAGAAAACTGCATAGGATGAGAAAAACAATAAAAATAAATACAGGCATACCTGGAAGATATTATGGGTTTGGTTCCAGACCATTTGCAATAAAGTAAGTATTGCAGTAAAGAGTCACATGAATTTTTTGGTTTGGCATATAAAATTATGTTTACACTATACTGTAGTCTATTAAGTGTGTGATAGCATTATATCTTTAAAAATGTGCTTAGCTTAATTTTAAAATGCTTTATTGCTAGAACATACTAACCAACATCTGAGTCTGCAGTGAGTCATAATCTTTATGCTGGTGGAGGGTCTCGCCTCCATGCTGATGGCCACCGACTGATCAGGGTGGTGGGTGCTGGAAGTTGGGGTGGCTTGGTGGCTTCTTAAAATAAGACAACAATGAAGTTTGCCCCATTGATTGACTCTTCCTCTTACAAACAATTTCTCTGTAGTATGCAATGCTGTTTGATGGCATTTTATCCACAGTAGTACTTCTTTCAAAGTTAGAAATACTCTCAAAACCTGCTATTGCTTTATCAACTAAGTTTACGTAATATTCTAAATCTTTTGTTGTCATTTCAACAATTTTCATAGCATCTTCACCAGGAGTAGATTCCATCTCAAGAAACCACTTTCTTTACTCATCCATGAGAATAAACTCCTCACCTGTAAAAGTTTTTTCATGAGATTGTAGCAATTCAATCACATCTTCAGGATCTAATTCTAGTTCTCTTGCTATTTTTACCACATCTGCAGTTATTTCCTCCAATGAAGTTTTGAACCCCTCAAAGTCATCCATGAGAGTTAGAATCAACTTCTTTCAAATTCCTGTGCCTGTTGATATCTTGACCTCTTCCCATGATTACTAATGTTCTTAATGGCATCTAGAATGGTGAATCCTTTCCAGAAGGTTTTCAACTTACTTTGCTCAGATGCATCAGAGGAACCACTATCCATGGCAGCAATAGTCTTCTGAAATGTATTTCTTAAATAAAAGACTTGAAAATAAAAATGACTCCTTGATCCATGGGATGCATAATGGATGTTGTGTTAGCAGGCATGAAAACAACGTTCTTCTCATTGTACATCTCCATCAGAGCTCTTGGGTGACCAGGTGCATTGTCAATGAGCAGTAATATTTTGAGAGGAATCTTTTTATCTGAACAGTTGGTGTCAAGAGTGGACTTAGTCTTAACACAGCTTTGACCTATTTATTATCTCACAGTTTCTGTAGGTCAGAAGTCCAGCAGAGCATGACTGGATTCTCTGCTCAGGGTTTCACTAGGTCAAAAGAAAGGTCTAGGCAGGGCTGCCTTCCTTACTGAAGTAAAAGAATCCACTCCCAGGCTCATTCAGAATTCAGTTCCTTATGGTTGTAGGACTGAGGTTCCTTGCCATCAATCTCTGGGCCAAAAACATCAAGCCAACTCCTTCTCACAGTTTGAACCCCTCTGACCTACCCTTCTGTCATGTCTCTGACTTTAAAATTCTCTGATTTTAAGGGTCCACGTGATTAGATTGGACCCACACAGATAATCCAGGATAAACTCTCTATTTTAAGGCCCATAACTTTAATTACATAGAAAATGTCCCTTTACTCTTAAACATAACATAAGAGGTTTGGGCATGGACATCTCTGGGACATCTGCATATCATAGTCGTTAATCTTAAAGATGACATCATTTAAAGAAAAGGTATCCAGTTACAATACACTAATTCATGGAAAAAGTGTGGACTTGAAAAGTTCCAGTGATATATAAGATAAGCACTGGCTCAGATTTTCATCATCTTAGAAGGTAAAGTAGTTCCCAGGTGCCAACCAAGAATTCCTTGATTAATAATTCAAAACTTCATCTGCACTGAGATAATATTCTTCTTTTGGATATCCAAATTCAAAAATTGGTCTGAACTGAGATAGTGTCCTACTCTTGGGTCTATAAACCCATTTCTATAATGAGTGTAAGAGTAGATGTAAAAAATTTTATAATCCTTGTAAGATGTGTGTGCTTTACCAAAATGCTTGATGCTTTTAGAGAAGCTGACATATTATACTGATGATTTGATTGAAATGTATAGGAAGATTTAAGCTTGCAATCAGTGTTTAAATAATTTGATTTGTAAAATGTGTAGATTTTGACTTGGTTATATAACTAGTGTTTAAATGTTTAGACAATTTTTGCTTAAGTAGGTTTATGAAGTAAATAAATTAAACAATAAATAAAGCACACACACACAAAACAAAGAGTGGACTTAAAGTATTCAGTAAACTATGTCGTAAGCAGATGTGCTGTCATCCAGGCTTTGTTTTTCCATTTATAGAGCACAGGCAGAGTATATTTAGCATAATTCTTAAGGGCCCTAGAATTTTCAGAATAATAAATGAGCATTGGCTTTAACTTAGTCACCAGCTGCATTAGCCCCTAACAAGAGAATCAGCCTATCCTTAGAAGCTTTGAAGCCGAGCACTGACTTCTCCTCTCCAGCTATGAAAGTCCTAGATGGCATTTTCTTTCAATAGAAGGCTATTTTGTCTACATCGAAAATCTGTTCAGTGTAACCACCGTCAGTAGTTATCTTAGCTAGATCTTCTGGATAATTTGCTGCAGCTTCTACATCAGCACTTGCTGCCTCACCTTGCACTTCTATGTTATGGAGACAGCTTCTTTCCTTAAACTTCATGAACCTTTGCTAGCTTCAAACTCTTCTTCTGCAGCTTCCTCACCTCTCTCAGACTTCATAGAATTAAAAAGAATTAGGGCCTTGCCCTGGATTAGGCCATGGATCAAGGAAATGTTGTAGCTGGTTTGATCTTCTATCCAGATCACTAAAACTTTCTCCATATCACAGCAATAGGCTGTTTTGCTTTCTTATCATTATGTGTTCACTGGAGTAGCACTTTTAATATCCTTCACGAACTTTTCCTTTGCATTCACAACTTGGCTAATTGTTTGATGTAAGAGGCCTAGCTTTTGGCCTATCTCAGCTTTTGTCATGCCTTCCTCACTAAGCTTAAGCATTTCTAGCTTTTGATTTAAAGTGAGAGATGTGCAACTCTTCCTTTCACTTGAACACTTAGAGGCCACTGTAGGGCTATTAATTGGCCTAATTTCAATATTGTTATGTCTCAAGGAATAGGGAGGCCCAAGGAGAGGGAGAGAGATGGGGAACGATCAGTCAGTGGAGCAGTCAGAACACACACAACATTTATCGATCAAGTTCACCATCTTATATGGACGAGGTTGGTGGGGCCCCAAACAATAACAATAGTAACATCAGACATCACTAATCACAGATCACCATAAAAATATAATAGTAATGAAAACATTTGAAATATTGTAAGAATTACCAAAATGTGACAGGGAGACACAAAGTGAGCAAATGCTGTTGGGAAAATGGTGCCAATACACTGGCTTGACCACAGTGTTGGCACAAACCTTCAATTTGTATTAAAAAACAACAACAACAACAAAAAAACACAATATCTGCAAAGCACAATAAAGCAAAGAGCAATAAAATGAGTTCTCCCTGTAAAACTTTGAAGAGTTTTATCAATACAGAGCAGTGATGTGTACAACAAAATGGTACTTGGGTTAGTTGGTTTTCGTTCAGTTTATTACAGCCGCCACATGTGAACTCTGACCTATGTTCTGTGGTTGCTCCTTCAATAATAACTAAGACTCTGTTGTGATGGAAAATTCTAGGGTGTGTATCATTTGTCTTGCTGAAGTATAAATATGAGAGCTTTATGATTAACTGATTAAAAAGAGAGAAAAGTTTCATAATTAGGTTTTATAGAGCTATGGATTTTGCATTACGTGGTTTACTACAAAAAGAAACATTGATCTGAGACATTAGACCGCTCTGATTAAATTTATGGTACACTGGGAATACTTGGGCCAATTATAGGATTAAGTGTTCACTGTGCTGATATAATTCCACCTAAAATATGGCTTATCTGGTGATTATTTTAAACCCCTTGACCCAGTCTCTTCTATATTCTCATTTCTTTAAAATTTTTGCCCACAGAGAGGAAATCGCATACTTAGCTTTCAGTAACTGAAGTGAAATTCAAGACCTCATTTAAGCTTTAAATCTTCTTGGACAAATTTATGGAAAAACTTATAGTTTTAGATCTTGTCATTTGTTAGATTTAACCCTAAAATAAAATGAAAAGTTTTTAATGCCTTACAATAGATAGTTTTAAAAAATGATTGGAATATTTATATGATAGAAATTTTTTTTTTTTTTTTTGCGGTACACAGGCCTCTCACTGCTGTGGCCTCTCCTGTTGCGGAGCACAGGCTCTGGACGCGCAGGCTCAGCGGCCACGGCTCATGGGCCCAGCCGCTCCGTGGCATGTGGGATCTTCCCGGACCGGGGCACGAACCCGTATCCCCTGCATCGGCAGGCAGACTCTCAACCACTGTGCCACTAGGGAAGCCCCTATATGACAGAATATTATACAAACACTTTTAATCATGTTTTTCAAGACTATTGAATTACTTGCGAAATGCTCATAGCATAATGTTAAGTGGAAATAAGACAGGACATATAACGACATAATCAATGTCATCCCACGTATGTGAGCTTGCACACATGCATGTGCAGATATTTGGGGGCTGGAGGTTCTGGAATAAAGTCTACAAAAGTTTCACAGTGGATATCTCTAGGGATGGCATAACATCAAATTTCTATTTTTCTATTTATTTATGATTTTCTAAAATTTTGGAATTTTCTACATTGAATATTAATATGTCTTTGTTCTTTTACAATTGAGGAAAAATAATTTTGTAAATGGTTGTTGTCCTTCAAAATAACTTTCTGGGAATTGCACAATTATTGCAATGACACTGCCTTTGCTCACTTTTGTAATTACCCCCAAATCCATTCTATGGGCACAAATCAAAAGCAATGTTTCTACCTTATAACCACATTTCATTTTTTGTCTTATTTTAGAAAATATTATTCTGTTCACTCATCCATTTTGATTCAATAGCCTTGGCTTCAGACAACATCTAGCTGATTCTAAAAGTCAAATGTGCCTTCTTACAACAAAAATTTGCTATCCTGAGGATATTTAAAAGGCTGTATTAAGGGTTCTGTATTAGTCAGCTCAGATGGCCATAACAAAATATCATAGATTCCATGGCTTAGACAGTTGAAATTTATTTTCTCACAGTTTCTGGAGGCTGGAAGCCCAAGATCAGGGTGTCATTCTGGTCAGTTTCTGGTGAGGACTCTCTTCCTGACTTGCACACAGCCACCTTCTTTCTGTCTTACATGGAGGAGAAAGAGAAAGCTCTCTGTGTCTCTTCTAAAAGAACACTAATCCTATTGGATCAGGCTTCCACCCCATCCTATGACCTCACTTAACCTTAACTACCTTCTAAAGGCCCTGTCTCTAAGTACAGTCACATCAGAGGTTAGGGTTTCCACATAAAAATTTTGCAGGGACACAATTCAGTCCATAGCAGGCTCTGAAAGCATTTTGAAATGAAGAATTTTTCAAAAAGTTTTGAGGGACTTCCCTGGTGGTACAGTGGTTAAGAGTCCGCCTGCCAATGCAGGGGAAACGGGTTTGAGCCCTGGTCTGGGAAGATCCCACATGCTGTGGAGCAACTAAGCCCGTGCACCCCAACTACTGAGCCCGCGTGCCACAACTACTGAAGCCCACAGGCCCTAGAGCCCACGTGCCGCAACTACTGAAGCCCGGGCACTCTAGGGCCTGCTTGCCGCAACTACTGAAGCCCACACACCTAGAGCCTGTGCTCCGCAGCAAGAGAAGCCACCGCAGTGAGAGGCCCTTGCACCGCAACGAAGAGTAGCCCCCACTCACCGCAACTAGAGAAAGCCCGCACGCAGAAATGAAGACCCAATGCAGCCAAAATAATCAATTAACTAATTAATTAAGTTTTGAGCATTGTTTGCCGTAAAGCATATCGTCTCCCCAGTTTCCTACTACGAAGACAACATCCCTTATTTTGATGAATAAATTTTAAATGTCTTTGTTTTATAAAATGACTTACAATCTATTCTGCTAGAGGGCCTATTTCTTTTCTTTTCTTTTTTTTATAAATTTATTTATTTTTATTTATTTTGTTTTTGGCTGTGTTGGGTCTTCGTTGTTGCGTGCAGGCTTTCTCTAGTTGTGGCGAGCGGGGGCTACTCTTCGTTGAGGTGAGCGGGCTTCTCATTGCAGTGGCTTCTCTTGTTGCAGAGCATGGGCTCTAGGCACACAGGCTTCAGTAGTTATGACATGCAGGCTCTAGAGCTGAGGCTCAGTAGTCGTGGCGCGTGGGCTTAGTTGCTCCGCGCCATGTGGGATCTTCCTGGACCAGGGCTCAAACCCGTGTCCCCTGCATTGGCAGACAGATTCTTAACCACTGTGCCACCAGGGAAGCCCAAAACTCAGCTCTTCTGAAAAGGCTTCCTAATCATCACCCTCCATCTGCATCCCCACTAGTTTAATTGCTTCCTCAACCCCGTCTCCTTTACTCCTATTTCATGGAGCCCTGCCACAGTTTATTACATTTCTTACTCACTGAGCTCTGCAATCCATGAAAGAAGAAAGACTCAGTTTTACCATGTTAGTCCCTGCACTTGATTGTACAGAGCTATTGATGCCACATTAAGTGACATTGCCAAGACGGGAGAGGCCAGCTCGCCAAGTGCAGGACAGAGCACACCATACTGTTCACCATGTTTCTGATCTGCACCACGTAGTGGTACTCGGCAGACGTGTGTCTAATGAAACAGGTACCATGAATGAATGAACTGACAGCCTTTCCCATGTTTATACCATCTTCCCAGAGACATTCCCATAGGGTAACTTGGTATTTTTCACCACACCCAAGAGCTGGCAGGATCAGGAAATGTTGATCCCACTTTGGATATAAGGAAACTGATCTGTAGACAGGTAAATGGGCTGGAAAAGCCCATGGTAAGTGACTAAGCCTGGACTTAAAGTCAGCCAGCTTTCTGGCCATGGCTCTTTCCATTCAGGCCAAGCTCCTACCTTATTTTTTTAAACCTTTGCCTCAAGTTTCTGGACCCCAGATTCAGTTTTATGTTAGATTGTATAATGACTTATGCAACTGACACACCCATCCATGTACATAACCAACATCTGGTTTGTTCTCATACTGTTTTTAGTCTGGATGTCATTTGTATGTGAGATTTACATTTTTATAAACCTGCATGGAAGTTTAAAGAAAATGTCTCTCCCGTAAACCCAGGATTTCTGGGCTCCTGACTTTTGCAATTGCCTGTGCTCCCCACGTGGTCTCCATCCAAGAGTCTTTGCACATATTGTTCCCTCTTCCTAGAAAGCATCCTCACTTAGTGAAGAGTCATTCAACTTTAGCTCTTACTCAGGCGTCTCCTCCTGAGGGACACCTTCTATATCTCCACGATTAGACCTAATTCTCCAGTTATAGGTTCTCATAGCAGGACATAACTGTCCCCCAGATCCCTTGTCATAGATACAATTTTACATGAATGTGTGTGATTATCTGATGGCTTTCTGCCTCATGGCAGAGACTATGCTAGCTATTCCTAGCCCAGAACTTGGCATGTTACTGCTGGGCCCATCCTGGATTCATCTTCTTATTTACCTCATCTTTTGCATCCCAACCACCTGGCCGCCTTCCTGGTTCTAGCCTATGTACCCAGATCAGTTTTGCCCAAACTCTCCTTAAATAATGTCTGGGGCTTGCAGTTCTTTCCCTTGTAATTCCGTTATGATGCAGGAGCCCTGCTGATGTGGTGGTGAGATGTGTGGAGGGATGAGTTCTATAGTCCTGGATGAAGTCTTGGTGTTTTTAGTGAGCCTGTGCCCCTGGGCCGTGACCAGTACAAGGGCATCTCACTTTTGTTTCATTTTGTTTTGTTTCCTGCACCCCTTAGGTGAGACAGGAGGGCTAGAGGGGCCTGGAGTTAGGTATTTCCCTTCCCCACATCAGTTTGGTTAGTCTTTTGTAAAACCCCAGGGGGTTAAGCTCTTTTAAAATAGTTTCTCTCGAGAATAGGCCTTGTTAATAAACAGAATTTTCTGGGGCTATTTCAAAATGGCTACTTTCCCCCTCTCCCTGTCAGAAGCACAAGGGGATTTTTTTTCCTCTGGTCTTCGCAGTGAGAATGTTGTAGGGCTCCTGGACATAAACTCATAAACATGCGGGACCCCACCCCCTTCCAAGACTGGATCTCCTGGACTTTTTAACTCTCAACTTGTCCATACTGAGCCTTCAGAAATTCATCAATAAAACTTCAGGTTTTCCTACCCAGGTACTGGTTCCTGCAGAGCTTTCTGCTCCTTGGCCTCTGACCTGTAGTACAGTTGTCATTCTCTCCACTTGTGTCTTCAATTTTGGGGACAGTGGTTTGCCCTGTGACCTCATTTCTCTGATGGATGTAAGAAGAGGTGTTGATTTTTGGTTTGTCCAGCATTTTTCTTGTTCGAAAGCTCCTTACATGCTGGACCAGAAACCAGAAGTCCAGGTTTGCCCAAACTCCATCCAACATGGGAGATGGCTTTCGGCTCAGTCCTGGCTGACTTGCCCTTCCTGCAATCTTGCTGACATGTAGTCCCACGTGGGCTCCCTGGAGAATGAACTCCACACGACTCAAGACAAGAGATCTTGTAGTTGGTATATTTCAGAACAGGTAATCTGAATTTTATGTAGGCAGTCACCCAAAGTTCATAATTGAACAGGCCTAAATTTCTTCCATGGATTTTTATCAGATGCTGTTCAAATCATTTGAGATTATTTATATAGAAAGAGTTTCACGTGATAACAAGGATTTCATGTGATAGCAAGAATATTTATAAGAGGTCTTCTTATTAATAAGAACAAAGAAAAAGGGACTTCCCTGCTGGTCCAGTGGTTAAGACTCCGTCCTTCCACTGCAGGGGACTGGGGTTCAATCCCCGGTCAGGGAGCTAAGATCGTGCATCCCACGTGCCGCCACCAAAAAAAGAAAGAAGAAAACTAAGACAGACAACGGTATACATGTCTCCACCTCTGTGACTGAGTCAGTCCACATTTTTTGCAATATTCACTGGCTGAGAACACTGATAGGCTCTGGAGAAATTACTAATGAGTTTACCATCTAATCAAAAAGGCAAAACTGACAGCAACGATTGTATTCAAGGCATTAATCATGCAGAGAATCAACACTCACAGAAGGAAAAAAGGCTGAAGGTTAAGGAGGATGAAGAAGGAGGCCAGGGTCTTACTTGAATCATTAAGGAGAACGAAGCCAAGTGGAGCTGTGATGGGCTGATGCTTCTCAGATATTAGCCCGTGTTTTCCCCCCATCCCTCCCGCCTACATCCCAATTAAGCCATTTTGTGCTCATTGCCTCAGAGGAAAGGTGTGGCTTGGTGGAAAGGAGAGGATAACAAAGAATCCTTTATCTTTTGTGGTCCAAAGGCAGATGTCGTTAGAGAGACAGAAAAGCTTGGACAAAATGCCTGTTGGAGATAACGGGAGACATTTTCTCCTTCCCAGACTAGAATGGTTTCTAGAACTTGTGGAACATAAAAGAGAGAGACAATTGGCATGTGCATGTGTCAGCATCTCTGTGTTGAGTAAGTCCATCAATAACAGGAAGGGAATATTGAGATGCAGATGAAAGCGTCTTGTACCTTGCCTCCTGATTACAATGCCTGGGAGGCAGCAAAACCCACCGGAGGGTTGATGAGCCCCAAAGGCAGAAGAAACTTGTGCTCTTAGATAGAGCCCCAGAAAGGAAGCGAGACTCTCGAGAGGAAGCATATCTACACATGGATCAACAACTAAAGACCCAATGAAAGGAGGATGTCTCTGTGGACAGATGCCATACAGGACCAGAAGTTCCCCATCCCCATCTTGCCTTGGCACTCCCTAAGCCTGCCCCTAAGTATGTATACCCAACGGAACCCAAATTGAGCATTTCTACTCATCCCAGAAGAATGGGACCCACATTAAGTTAGGTTGAATTCTAGAAAAGTACAAAATACGTTTATGGATTTAAGTCTAGAGTCACACCTGCAATCGGCTAACTGGCGAAGTTTGGTCCATCTCAACTTTAATGAATATCGCTTATGTGTCAAGTACTAAGCTAAGCACCTTCCTCTACGTCATGCTCACCACAACCTATAACAAAGAAGCCAGGCTCAGGGAGTTTAGGTAACTTGCCAAGATCACCGAGCTAGTGAGTGGAATCAAGAACTCCAACAAGGGCCAGATAACAAAGCCTGTGCTCTTAACTTTCCCTCTATTCTGACTCCAGCTGGAGGGCAAAATACAACAGCGAGGTACTCTATACCTGCCCTCACTGAGCTGACGGTCTAGAATGAACCAGAGGATGAAGAGGGCTTCCAAGGAGACTCACCCAGTCCGGGTGAACTAGAAGGTGCAGGAGCAAACAGTCTAGGTCATCCTTTATCTTCACGAAAAGGAAATCTCAGCTAGAGACCGGAAGGCAACCAGGTGTAGATTATCTACCCTACAAGTACAATTGGTTTTGGAATCAGAGTTTGGTGCAAACCCGCTTGTGTGGAGTGGCAGCAGTGTGGCCTCGGGCAAGTAACTAATCCGCTGAACTTCACTTTTTTTACCTTTAAAACAGGAATAATAATACCCAACTCACAGGGTCATTGTATAGATGAAACGTTCAGCCTAATAACTGATTGGGAATCAATATGCATTAGCTCCTTTGCCTTTCCTCCAACACAGAGCATCCTCGAGAACTGCCACCCCATCCCGAGTCCTTCCTAGTTGAAGAATTCCCAAACTGAGATACCAGATGGACCTTCCACAGTGAAGGCAAACCCAAGCTCCTCAAGTTCTCAGTGTCAGATGGACATAGCCTGCCTCTGAACCAGAGTTGTCTTGCATGGTCTGGAACATTTTGAAGTCACTTCAACTGAGTTATTCCATGCTGGACCCACCAAGTCTGGTTATAATTAAAATGGCTTCTGGTTCCAAAGCATTGGCCATAAGCTACCTCTCGCAGATACTATTCTCAGCCTAGCCCTCAGAGGTCATGTTTCTAATTTCAGTGAACCTGTATGGAGTTCCCCTAAGTGAAAGCACATGGTCTCTGCCCTCCAGGAGTTCACAAACTGGAGAAGGAAAAAGATATATACAAAAATAACTAACACAAAGCAGACAGATAAATTCCACAAGAGACAGTGAAAGTGCCCTAAGACATAGATTTATACTGACTGAAGAGGGAGTCAGGAAGGTTTCTTAGAAGAACTGACATTTGAAGTTGGCCTTGAAGGATGGCTGTAGCTGCACCTGAATAGTAGGAGGAGTCATAAGAGAGTAAATAGATGGAGATTTCAAAGCAGAGGGAGTACCTTAAGCAGAGACAGGTGCCTTAGAAAGCCCATAGTGTATCCAGGGATGAGATGCGACCAAAATTGATGTGTGGTAGGAAGTGGCCCTGGATGGCTAAACTACGGAGAGTTTCTAATGCCATTTGAGCATCTATCTTACATGGAACGGAGAGTTATCACAGATAGTTTTGTAAAATGGCTAAAACAATACTGGATGAGTGGGGACAAATATAGTGATTATTACATGCTGTAACTAGAGGAATTAAGTGCATCTTTCTGAGTAATTACGTGCTAAGGAAGTAGTATCGTTGGGATAAAAGTCTGACCATCTGCCCCTGAATTTAACGCTTTTTGCTACTAACCCTAATCCAGGGGTTGTCAACTCTGGGTACAAAATAAGGTCATCTGAAGAATGTTACCCCAAAACACCCATGTCTGGTTCCCACTCCCATAAATTCTGAGTTACCTGACCTGGGATGGAGCCTGAGCACTGTTTTGTTTTCATTCCCCCAGGTGATTCTAATGTTCAGTCAGGCACGTTAAAATCCACGATTTGTGGGCTCCGGACCAGTAGCGCGAGCATCGCCTCGGAGCTTTTTAGAACTAGGAAAACTCGGGTCCCAACTCAGACCTGCTAGATCAGAATTGGCATTTTTCACAGTATCCCCAGGTAGTTTGTGAGCACCAAAATATAAGAAGCACCTGTATATACAAAACTGCCTATTCATTCCCCACTTCTGCCAAGCCCATGTTAGCCTGAAAAGGGAAGAAATAAAAGCCGCAAAGCCCTAGATATAAGGCTATTACTGAATCACATAACAGAAACGTGAATAAACTTATCTCAAATTTGCCACATCAGGGCTTCATTGCATGGCACCAGATGACTTGAAAAGGGAGAGAAAGCGGGGGAAAAAAGTGATTGTTTAAGTAGAAGGAATTCCTGACAGAAGGACTATGTCCTAAAATAGTCTGAGGCAGATGGGGGTCAGCAGAAGGCTTCAGTGACTGGGATGTGACCATGACTTAGCACGTGCTCCTGACACAGCAGTCCAGGCTCACAGGACAGTGAGTCAATGCTCAGGAGCTGCGCCTGGCTCAGCCCCGTGCTCCTCTGAGGACACAGGCCTTCCTCTTCCACCTCCGTCCGTTCAAAGGACCACGTATCTGTTGTCATTTTTACCTGCGACCTTCAAGGCGCAGGCCCCCAGTGTGTTCAAGTTCAAAGAAAATGCTCAAGACCAGCCATCGGTTCGTGGTAGCTGGAAGCACAGACCATCACAGAGACAGAGAACTAAACCCTCAACTGTCCAAAGCTGCTATGGTCTAAATGTTTGTGTCCCCCCACCCCAAATTCATATGTTGAAACCTAACCCAAAGGTGATGGTTCTGGTAGGTGGGGCCTCTGGAAGGTGATTAGGACATGAGTGTGGAGCCCTCATGAATGGGATTAATGCTCTTATAAAAGAGACCCCACAGTGCTCCCAGGTCCCTCCTGCCATGTGAGGACAGAACATGAAGTTCTGTCCATGAAGAACTGCGACCCGGGAGAGGTCCCTCACCAGACCATGCTGACCCCCTGATCTCTGACTTGCAGCCTCCAGAACCAACCGTGAGCATAAATGCCTGTTGTTTACAAGCCACCCAGTCTGTGGGATTTTGTTATAACAGCCCGAATGCACCAGGATAGAAGCCATTACTAAAGCACCACCTGAGACCCTGCACACACCCTAATCTTGTCAGCAACCCCACCCTTCTGAAACTTTGCAGAAGAAAGAAGAATGCAACACTGTTACATGAGTCCTGACTATACACCCTTTCCCTATTCCCCAGGAGGGGGACACAGTTCTTGAGACGCTAGCCTACTGTGTTCCCGCTTCGCCTGGCAAAGAAATAAAGCCGCTCTTTCTTTCTCCTCCATAACTCTGTCTCCCTATTTCTGTTTGGCATCGGTGCCCAGAGAGCCAAGATTTTGGCAACAATATTACAGAGAATGATAAAGGGGGAAGTAGGTTAGGTACCTGTACTCTTCTAGGCTCACCGATCTTCAGGCAGAGAGATGAGAAGGCATAGTGGTGTCCTTGCTAAGCGTGCTAGGTAAAATCCTGGGATGACCCCCATGACTTTCACCTTTATAAAATGTTATGGAAAAACCTGAACGAACTTTTTGGCCAACACAATGTAATCCCTTCCCCATTGAGTGTGGGTGGGATTTGTGATATGACGAGGTACTTCCTTTGTGATTATGGTTAAGGTTATACTTAAAGGGATTTTTCAGTTGGCTTTGAGTTAATCAAAGGAGACAGTACTTGGGTGGACCTAATCTAATCACATGCCTTTAACAGGTGCAGGAGTTTTCTCCAGCTAACAGCAGAAGAGAAGTCAGAAAGATTCCAAACACAAAAGTAAGGGAATCCCTTTGAAGATGGAGAGGGTCAAACAGCAAGGAATGTGCGTGGCCTCTAAGAGCTACTTACTACTGACAACCAGCAAGGAAATAGGGACCTCCATCCTACAACACTAAGGAACTGAATTCTACCATCAGCTCGAATGAACCTGGAAACAGATTCTTTCCCAGAGTCTCCAGATAGAAACTCAGCCCAGCCAACGTCTTGATTTTGGTCTTGTGAGACCCTAAGCTGAGAACCCAGCTAAGCCCACCCAGACTTCTGACCTCCAGAGCTGTGAGCTCATAAATGGGGGGTGTTTTAAGTCTCTAAATTGGCAGTAAGTTGTTGGGCAGCAATAGAAAATTAACATACCAAGTGAGAGAGAAAACTGCAAGATAAGTTAAATGGTCACCACGAAGCTCTGAAGGCTCCAGTTGGACCCCAGCATAGAAGGGATTCCTAAAGGGACTTACCCAAGCTCTTACCTGGGAGGCCTGATCAAATCAGAAGTGCAATCACTGAAGCCAAGATCTTTCAGAAGTGCCAGGCCTTGGAGGGGTGGGCTGGACCGGAAACTAGGAGATGAAAAGATAATATTAGAATTTTTAGTAGGTGCCTAAATTTCACCTCTGCATCCCCACCTGGGGTAGGGTTTAGTTGGAGACAATAGAAAACTGCCCAAGAGATGAGACGCAGAATTGCCATTAGCAAGCTCAGGACTGCAGCCCGGAGCAGAGCTAGACAGTGAGGGTTCAGGTGGACTGCTGGAGTCAAGGGCACAACACAAAAGGAAACCAGGGAAAGAAGGAGTCTGTGGAGGTGCGAACTAGCCAGACAGCTGTCCTCACTCTCCCTCAGGTACAACTCACCCTGCACACACCTGTTTTGTTCCTGTGAAGTTTCCTTCTTCAAAGGTCCACCTCTGTTCTTCTCCATCATCTTTTTACTCGCCCTTCAAGGACCGGGAGAAATCCCATCTCTTCCAATCTTCCCTTTGAACAACTGCCTGAAGTCACCTTCCTGTATCAGAGCTTCAACTTTCAGTGAAAGATCCCCGGCCAACAGGGGGCGCTTCCTACCTGATTAGTTCCAAGGGCAATGACCTCATTTCTTCGAGCCATAACCCCCCCCTTTTTTTTTTTTTTTTTTTTTTTTTTTTTTTTTTGCGGTACGCGGGCCTCTCACTGCTGCGGCCTCTCCCGTTGCGGAGCACAGGCTCCGGACGCGCAGGCTCAGCGGCCATGGCTCACGGGCCCAGCCGCTCCGCGGCATGTGGGATCTTCCCGGACAGGGGCACGAACCCGCGTCCCCCGCATCGGGAGGCGGACTCTCAACCACTGCGCCACCAGGGAAGCCCATCCCACCCCCTTTTGAGGCAGTTTTAATGGCTAAAGAGCTCCTCCTCGCGCTTAATGACTGTAATACCAGGCAAGTGAATCCCTCTATGAGGCCCGCTTTCCTCATTTGCAAATGGGAATGAAATCAGTACCTTCCTCAAAGGATGGTTGGGAGGATTAAATAAAATATTCCAAGTAAAAGGCTTTGTACTGTGTCTGACACATAGTCAGGGCTTGATAAATGCGGTTGGTTGTTACATTGTGGAAAAAGATGCTGTAATGCGTCTGTTACAATGTCTGGTGCCCTGTAGGCACTCAATTAGTGGCAGCTCTTATCAGCTGTGGCAGCAGTCTGAAGCCATGCAGTCTCAACACGGCTCTTTTCAGCTGAAACCTTCCAAATATATAAAGACAGTTGTGTAAGCTGCCTGAAAGAGAATATATGATCCATAAATGTTATTTCCTAAGTGTTCTCTTCTCCAAGTAAGAGCCCACATTACAGGTCTTCATCTTCCAGATGCCCTCTACCAACTTTATAACTGCCTCTCTCCAAACGAATCCCACTCCCAAAACCGGAGATATGCCCATGTGACTAAATATTCAGTGAATATAGACGAGGCATAATCTACCTTCATCTGGAAAGAGTGGTTCTCGTAATTTGATGGAATTATTTTTTCATATAAAATCTGGACTTCATATTGATTACTTACATTTCCATCCATGCATCTCTAATTTAATCCTTCAAGATTATTTGAAATTTTTATTCTATTGTCCATCACGTTTGCCATTCTTTTCAACTTGGTCATCTGCAAATTTGAGAGCCCGCTTCCCAAGCCTCCATCATCATTTAGCACTAATTTTGTTCTTGTGTCTCATCTCCTAATGGATTTTAAGGTGTTTATGGGGAAAAAAAAAAGAAAAAATTCCACGCTTTATAATATCCTCTACAGTAGTAGCTTTTAAACTTTTGTAACTGAAACCTATAGCGAGAAACCCATTAAACACTGCAGCTCAGTTCAACTACACACACACACACACACACACACACATATCCTGATATAAATATTTAAATATTTATATCAGGATATTTATTTATGATGCCCTCTCATAGTATCCATTCTATTATATTTATTATTATTATTACTTGTTGGTCAAGACTCACTTGATCAGTTTCACAATCCATTAACAGATCCTGGTCCGTTGTTTGCAATGTGCTGTTCTATAAAATGGCTTTTAAAATTTTCCACTAAAGTGGCAGAGAAAAGGTCATCTGTGCTCTGGGGCAGGGGAGAGGTAGCAGTGCTGCACAAAGCAATCTCTGCTTTATCTTTCAAACCCTGGAGAGTGTGGTACTCCACTGTATAACATATCTGTGTTTATTTTAATAGACAGCTAATGAGCCTTTATTTTTTCTAGTAAAAATTATAATCCATGAAACGCATTCTATTTTTATTCCATGCTTCGTTTGCCCTTTGGTGCTCCATCAGAAACCCACTGACAGATGGGTACCCCGGTTTGAGAATAAAAGCTCCACAGTTCCAGAAACAGGGCTAAGCACATAGCCATTTCTCAGTAAGAGTGGGTTGAATTCTTGATAGGCTGCTTCTCTCAAGAAAGGAGTGTGTGAGATAGGATGAATTAAGTGCTCCATTCAACAAATATTATTTGACTTTTTCTCAGGATGGGAGTGGGGGGATGGGATAAAGGGATGACTAGTGAAACACTGACCAGGAAGATGGGCTTTGTAAGGAGACAGGTCCCCATGGGTCTCCCACGTTCCTGCACAGCTTCTGAGCAGAGGCACTGACTGCCTTTCTTCTGGGCTGTCTTTTCAAAGAGGTCTATGTACAATAAAAAAACCTTAGAAAATATGCTCAGATATAGAAATAGTGTTTCCCTCTGGAGCAAAGTGCAGTTTTGTTCACTGTCCAGTATAATAAAGGTAATGTGTCCCCCCAGAAAATGGTCCGGCTGGCTCATAGCCCATTATAAAAGATTTGGGTTCCCTAGGTTCGGGAGTCCTCTCCTGTAACATACCCCACTGCACATGCAGACGCTCCCTTGCCCTCTTTATGTACCCCTGGGGAAGGTTTGGGAAACTACAGCAAATGCTGATGGTCCGGCCACTGCTGTCACCGTGAATGAGACATTGTCCTTTATCTCAGACCTAGGAGTCTCAGGTCTTCTGCCAGTGTACATGACATTGCGGTGGGCCAGCTCAGCTGGACGGTCTCACATTACTGATTCCAACAGACGAGGCTATGTCTTGAAGTAACAAAGTTTACTTTTTATTCTTTTTTTTAATGTATTTACTTAATAAATAAACACGTACTGAGTGCCTAATCAATGCTAGGAAATTTCCAAGAGGATGGGAATGAGGGGAACCAGCCTTAGACAAGGTCTCATAATAAAAGACAGAAACCTCATCATAAAACCAAGTTTAGTGAGGGAAGACAGGAGATAAACAAGCAATCCAGTAAGCAAACAAAGTCATTTCAGAGACTGTAAGTGCTAGAAAGAAAATAACCCAGGATGAAACAACAGAGTGATTGGGGTAGACAGGGAAGGCTTGAGGCTGGTGATCAAGGAAGGCCTTTCAGAGGCAGTGAAACTGGACCTGAGACACTCATGACGAGGTCAACCAGTGATGAGACGGTCTTGGGGAAGAAGATTCCAGGAGTAGCTACTGTAGGTGCCCTAAGGCAGGAAAGAGGATGATGTGTTTCAGAAAAACCAAAAGGCCACGGGGAGCATCAAGGGAGGTGAGGGTAGAGAGGTGGGCAGGGTCCCAGGAGAGGGCCAGGTCTCAGAAACACTGGGGGACTTGGGAGGTCCTGGATTATCATCATTTCCTATCTCTTTCCCTTCACCCCTTCTGGCTCTCCTCCTCTCTGAAACTGTCTGCAGGGAACATTCTTGATGGAGCCCTTGGGTGGCTTTCTCCTTTGGAAAGTGAGTGGTAACTGCCTTAAGACTTTAATTTGTGGTCCACAGAAATATTTGCATGATATGAATGAAACTGTAAAGACTGAGAGTATGTCCAGTGCATCTCCAAAGGCCGAATTTCAAACGCTTGGCATCATGGAGGAGGGACTTCTGGGTAGATGCCCTCCAGAAACTCTTGTCACACCCGTCGATGGGACAGACTCCTTCCAGTTCGAGTTTAATTTTAGGATGTAGGCACTCATCTCTGAAAGCAAAAAATGAAGAGTGGCTTCCAGTGGCTTGTTTAAAGAGCTCCTGAGGCTTCCTAAAGAGTCTTATTTGGCACTCACCAACGAGTGGCATCCTGAAAGGAAAGAAGAGGAAATGGACCCAACGTCTTGTGATGAGGAAAGTCATTGGATAATTATATCAATTCCTCACTTCTATATGAAACTCACAAATAGGGTAAAACTCATTTAGTCAAACTAACCCAATTAGTTAGATCTCCAAACGGAGTAAAACTACTTTAGTTAATCTACTAATTAAAAATATTGGGGGCTGCGTCCTCGGTTTGCGTCGGCATCTTCGGCAGTGTTTCCCGCTTCTTCTGTGGTCTTCGCAGTGGACCGGAGCGCGTCCCCGTGAGTCATGGCGACGAAGGCCGTGTGCGTGCTGAAGGGCGACGGCCCGGTGCAGGGTACCATCCACTTCGAACAAAAGGAAGATGGGACGGTCGTGGTATCGGGATCCATTACAGGATTGACTGAAGGCGATCATGGATTCCATGTCCATCAATCTGGAGATAATACACAAGGCTGTACCAGTGCAGGTCCTCACTTTAACCCTCTATCCAAAAAACACGGTGGGCCAGAGGATGAAGAGAGGCATGTTGGAGACCTGGGCAATGTGAAGGCTGACCAAAATGGTGTGGCCGAAGTGTGTATTGAAGATTCTATAATCTCACTCTGTGGAGACCATTCCATCATTGGCCGCACAATGGTGGTCCATGAAAAACCAGATGACTTGGGCAGAGGTGGAAATGAAGAAAGTACAAAGACAGGAAACGCTGGAAGTCGTTTGGCCTGTGGTGTAATTGGGATCGCCCAATAAACATTCCCTAGGAGGTGGTCTTGAGTCCTAGTAACTCATGTTATCTTGCTAGTTGTAGAAATTTAACTAGAGAAACATTAAACACTGTAACCTTAAAAGTGTATTTTGTGTGACTTTTAATTGCTTTAAGTACCTGTAATAAGAACTGATTTATGATCACTTGAAGATTTGTATAATTTTGTAAGACTCATACTCAGTGTCTTGTTTCAGTGGTCTCTGTATTTTGCCAAACTTAGTCACATATGGATATTATTTGTCTGAATTTCTTCAGTTCTCAAGCCTGCAATAAACATTCTCTGTGGCACTACTGTATTTTGAGCCTATTAAAGTATCTAAATTGAAATTCTAAATTAGCTCTGATACTCATACACAGAGCTTGAATGGAACAGATTGAGTAATATGTTGACGGGTATTAACTTTCATAGAGCTCTTTTTTGAAAGTGTTGTTTGTTTTAAATGAGATCAGAATGTTTAAAATGTTAGCAACTGGTACATTTAGCTAAGACTAAGCTGAACTTTAATCTCAGACAAATAGGCTATCCTTTGTTAGCTTTAGGGAAATTAAAGTGGTACCTTTATTTTAAAAAGTAGATGTTGCAGTTTAAGAGAGCCCTTTGATAACTTTCAGTGAAATTGTGAATGGCAAGTTAGTTAGAGCTTCAGGTAGCTAAGAAGACTTACCTACCTGTCAAATAGCACATACTGCATTTTTGTAGAACTGTGAACGTTTAGTTTATAATAAAAGTAGAGGTTGGCACAATCTGCTTTCAGATAAGCTCCTTAAAGAAATACATTATGCCACTGTAAGGTGGAAGCAAAGAAATGTTTGATTGTGGGTTCTGTTTGTTTAAATACAAGAACTGACACACCCAGTTAGTGAATTCAAGTCTGTTTCTCTTAATGGAAATAGGTACCTGTAAGAGAAGGCTTTTAAGTGTTAATCTAACTCAGGTTTGACGGTGGGTTATAATAATATTACTTCTGATAGGGAAGCCAGATAAGCAACAGTTTTGGTTGGTCATAAATTATATGATGGACTTTATCAAGCGAAGGTCACTTAGGAGAGGAAAAGCTAATTTAGAGTAAGAATTTGTAGTGTGTGTTTGTTTTCAAAGTTTTAAATTGGTGATAACAGTATGCTCACAATAATGGTTACAACTACCATCAGGTAGGGAATTTAAAAACAAACACTAACAAACAGATTTCATAATGTACAGTTTTGTTACATAAATGGGATAAGACTCAAAAAAAAAAAATATTGGGATACTGCAAGTTAAAACTCTAGAATACGGTATAAATGTCAAAAGAAACGCTATCTTATCCTTTCTAGTAAGTAGAGCAACTTGAGATTACCACTACCTTGGACTTTGCAAAGAGATCCTGCAGAACCTGACTCACTTAATAGAATGTTCTATGATATCGCTTGATTCAGACAACAGTGCAATTCATGCAGTCTATAATTGTATGTATGATTTTTAGTTCCCTTTAATTCAACAGGATTCCCGTAATTTCATCTTTAGGGGTTGTTTTCTTAGCAAACACATTTTTCGTAGATAACTCACAGGTCAACTCGTCAGCCATCTTTATCACAAACACCATACTATTTGTGTCTCCATTGAGGTGGTTGTATCAGAGTTTTATGATCATTTAATCACAACTGATGCTGTCTTAGGGAGATTGAAAACTACTGGAGCAGAACATAGCTATCTGAATTCTCTGATATGAGTAAGAAATAGAAAAACGCTGCCATTCAGGTAAGAACCAGAAGCCTGTTTCAGGGATCTGGTCCAGGTGGGGTGGATCTGAGACTGTATCCAGCAAGCACTGTATCTACAGACTAGGTGGGGTTGGACCACACATCAGATGGCTCTGGATCTGAGTCCTAATGAGATTCTTCCCAAAGCTCAGTTAAGACAAACTAGAAGTTTCTCAAAATGGCTGTCACCACATTTATGTTTTCGGGTATGGAGAAGTCATTGCTTTTAGGTTCAGAAAGATCTGAAAAGGCTGGTGATGGGAATTTCCACAGCACATGAATTTCTGAATCCCATTTGATCCCGGGCACTTGGCACATGCAAAGCCAGACTGCCACCTACTGACACGCAGAAGGGGTGGCCTGGCATTGTTCTGTTCTTAGCGTAACAAAGATGCTGTTGATTACAAATGGTCTCCTGAACCCGGCTGCTGCTTTTTGAAAACCCAGTAGAAGCGAAGCAGTCATTGATTTGAGACCTGAATTATATATACATTTTTAAATGTTTGGAGAAAAAAATTCTCTTCCCAAACATATATAATACCTGCTGATGGGTCAAAAAGAGAAGGTAAATCTGGCATCCGGAGATTGACAGGGGTAAATGTGGCTTCATTTCAAACAGCCCCTCCTGTTTCTTCAGTATAAAAATGAGAGGCAGCAGACTTGTACCACTTAACTGAAGACTCCTCGGAGGCAGGAATTATATTTTACTTATGTTTCTTTTTCCCTAGGCCTGACATCTCTCAGTGCATTTTGAAAGCAAACAATTGTTAAATGAGTGTTTACAATTTTAATAATAATTGTAAAATTAAAAACCAAATCAGAGACTCATAAAAAAGAACCAAGATAACCCAAGGTTTAAATCCTGCCTCTGGTAGCTGTGTACTTTGGGCAGGTGACTTAACCTCTCTGAGCTTCAGGTTAGAATCTTTAAAATGCAGATGACATGACCACTGGGTTGACCTATGGGGATTAAGTGACACGATGCATATGATGTGCTTAGCGCAGTGCTTGGCACACAGTAAGTCTTCAATAAAGAGAAGATGTTTTAAGAAGTAAAACAGGCCTCGGGTCCTGTCTGCTGACCCTGGGCTATGAGCTAATCTCCAACTCAGGATCCTGCAGCCTCAGCTTCCTTGGCAGCTTCCAGAGGTTCTTCAGCTGGCTGGCTGCTTGCACACACTTGACACGTGAGCACAAGCCAGAGAACCATGGCGGAGCTGGCTGGGGAGGCGGGAGATTAATTGAAGACTTTTATTATTGTTATTTTTAGTTACAAAACTGCAGGAAAACAGTTCCTGTTGGATGGTGCATCTCTGGCTAGAAGGCAAAAACGCAGGTGGGAAGAGGGTTGACCATTAATCATAAGGAAGCAGGGAAGGAAACTGAGACAGGAAATGTCAACAGCAAGATGTCCTTCCTCTGGGTCACTCTGAAGGCACATCCACAGACCCGCGCGCTCAATGCCGGGCCCCGGCTGCAAACAAAGCCAGTCCAGAGGAAACGGCAAGCAATCGAATGTCAAACCAAAAATAAATCGGGCACGTTTCCCTTCTAAAGCAAAGGGATTAGCTCCTCTTCTCTTTGGCCCCCAAATTCTGGGAATCTGTCTTGAAAGAAAATGCTTTCATATGGATGAGAGTTGAAGAAGATGCCAAAATAGTGGAGGACAGGAGCGTAGCCTCACGTAACTTTTCTGAGCCTCAGTTTTCTAGTCTGTGTAATGGGGATTTGCCCTCCTCCCAGAGGTGCTATGGAGACCAGGAGCGTAAGCTGATGACATTGGGCTTGTCGTGACTCTTAGGAATTCTTCTGACTCCTCTCATGATAGAAAATGAAAACCCAAACCTTAACAGTCCCTTTTGCCCCAGTCAACTGAGGCAGGGCAAATCCAGTCCGCATGGGGACCCCTCAATCTCTGTTGAGGATGGGAAACGCAGTTCCTAGAGGCGCCCCATTTGTGCCTTTGATTAAAGCTTCTGAAGAACATTTACTTTCCTTTTGATTTTGTTAAATGTTGGCTTTTCCAGACAAGTATTTTTTTAAAGGAATACATTTTATTGATATTACAGATTAAGCCCTAAGGGATAAATGAATGAAGTAAATGCTTATGCTGTGACAGCTTTTATCCCTAAAAGATCTTTTACTCCCAATACTGTTTTTATCTTCAGATATTTCAGCGTTGGGGGGAGTGATTCAGAACACAGGCTTGGAGTCGAACGGATATGAGTTCAATAACCACATCATCAGCCTTCAGTATGAATTATTTGGCATTTAAACTCATCTATGCCTCAGTTTGCTCATCCGTAAAGTGGGAGAAATAAACACATGATAGCTAACCCCTCACTCAGTGGTAACTAGTGAGTTTATGATGCATCTGGACCATAAAGTTTCCCAGTCTTATTTTTTAATAAATTGGCAGGCTCATATTCATTCACCATTTATTCCAGACCTATAGTTCCTGGGCATCATATGGAACAATTAACTTGCCAGTGAACGGAGCTGGACCACTCAATCTAGTTGATGAGACAAACACACAAACAAATGATCACAGTTCCAATAAATGCTGCCCCAGAAGAAAGTTCTAAATTCATTTGGTCTCCAAAGAAGGGCATGATCACCTCTGCTTGGGTGGATCTGAGACTTCACAGAAGTGGAAATTCATACCTGGTCTCATTGGATGAAATGGAGTTTTCCAGAAGGAGGAAAGGAAGGACGTTCCAGGAAGACCAATAGTATACTCTGAAGCCCTCAGAATACAGCACCGTAACTTGGAACAATTCACCAGCTCTGAGGCTGCAGCATAAAATACATAGAAGCAAGTTCAGGAGATGGGGTTTAGGGAAGCTGGGGCCAGGCCACAGAGAGCAGAATATTCCATTCTAAGGAGTCTGGATAGTAACTTGAAGGAAATGAGTAGGTTTTGAACGGTTTTAAACTAGGGAAAAAACAATCATAGTGTTTTTAAAAGATGAGTCCAGCAGTCTGATTGGATTGGAGAGAGGCCCGGGACAGTGGTGGGTTAAGTGCCCACTCTGATGGTTTGGGCCCAACAAGAAGACATGAAGGCAAATCACAGGAAGGAGAGGAGGACACAGGGAAGAGAATCGTCGAGAA
The DNA here is from genome assembly GCF_003031525.2 of Neophocaena asiaeorientalis asiaeorientalis. Lineage (NCBI taxonomy): Eukaryota > Metazoa > Chordata > Mammalia > Artiodactyla > Phocoenidae > Neophocaena > Neophocaena asiaeorientalis. The sequence continues at coordinate 3,007,436 of NW_020171825.1, read as the reverse complement.
GGTGTCACTGGTAAGACCTAGAAGTCCTTTGACATCTTTTGAGGAGAGGGAGAGAGGTGTGGTGGAAGGAAGGGAAGGGGGTAAACAGTGGAAAATTCTAACTAAACGAACCTTTTTAAAAATAAAGTTACAGGTGCTGGGAATGCGGAAGTAAAGCCCACAGCCCGGCTTTCAAGAAACATGCATCTTCCAAGGGAGGGGCTTCCCTGGTGGCGCAGTGGTTGAGAGTCCACCTGCCGAGGCAGGGGACGTGGGTTCGTGCCCCGGTCCCGCATGCCGCGGAGCGGCTGGGCCTGTGAGCCATGGCCGCTGAACCTGCGCGTCCGGAGCCTGTGCTCCGCAACGGGAGAGGCCGCAACGGTGAGAAGCCCACGTACCGCCAAAAACAAAAAACAAAAAACACTTATCACGGCCGTGCGGAGCCTGTGCTCCGCAGCGGGACAGGCCGCAACAGTGAGAGGCCCGCGTACCGCAAAAAAAAAACACAACAAAAAAAACACTTACCACGGCTCCCCTGGTGGCGCAGTTGTTGAGAGTCCGCCTGCCTGATGCAGGGGACACGGGTTCATGCCCCGGTCCAGGAAGATCCCACATACCGCGGAGCGGCTGGGCCTGTGAGCCATGGCCGCTGAGCCTGCGCGTCCGGACCCTGTGCTCCGCAACGGGAGAGGCCGCAACTTGCGAGGCCCGCGTACCGCAAAAAAAAAAAAAAAAAAAAAGTCACATCCAAGGGAGAACATGAACGGAAACCAACAATTAAGGAACAGGGTTTATTGTCTCACCTTGACTGCTGACCTCTAACCTCCAGAACTATGAGACAATAGATTTCTGTTGCTTAAATCACCCAGCTTTGGAGCACTTTGTTAGGGCAGCCCTAGCAGACTTCTAGAAGAGCATCCGTTTGAGAAATGAAGACCTCAAAAGCTTTTCACAATCATTCACACTGCAAAGAAAGTGCTTTGATCCCACCTTGTTGTCACAATGAAAAGAAAAGCTTTTACCCTGAGCTGTGGGCAGAAGGAGCTCTGGAAAGCGGCTGAAGAGGAACGATCTGGAGATCAGAACAAGGTGTGGGTCTTTCTGTGACTGTCTCCTCTCATCCAATCAGAGGAAACCAACTTTATTAGCATGGCCTCCTCTGCTACCACTCTCACTGATCGTTTAGGTTTATAGTCAGTGGTGTTATAGCAAATACAGAGTAAATACATGTACAGCAAACTGGCTCTTCAAAAGAAAAACGTGTACATACATGTTTATTATAGATTTTAACAACTGATATGTAGCATTTAATTTACAAATAATAATACCCTTGGTTGTAAATTGCTAGCCAGTTGATTCTCATGGAATGCTTTCATTGATTTTTGCCAAACCCTTGCATCTGGAGCCAGCCTCTAATTGCAATTAAACCATGACTGATAAATGGAGTTGCTTCCCAATCCGCTAATTCTTCTCCCAACGAATGTGCTGTCATGAAATCTGATATGTGATTTTCTGTTAAACTATTTCTCACCCTTGTATTAATTATATTCATTAATTGAACATGTTCCAGCTTCGGCAGTAAATCAAGCTCCAATTTACCATGTCTACTGATTTCCGTGGTGTAAATACTGCACAAGGACAATTTCAAGCTACCGATGTGTCATCACTGAATGCAGATTTGGGGTGAAACGTCCAGTAGTGCACCGTTATGTAGTATTTCCACCATTCAGAGGCCATAGATGTAGATAACCCAAGAGCATAGGCTAAATGTACTAAAATATTTAGGCAGTGATGGATTTTAAGTATTATTGTCTTTGTTTTTGGTGTAATGCATCTAATTGTAAGTTTGTATCACTTAATTTTTTATAATGGCTCTGTTTAACAACCAGCTCTCAAAATACCTAAAAATTTAACAACTGGCTCTCCTGGGCTGGTGCAAGCGAGCCCCAGCACACCACTGCATGTGGCTATTAAGAGCTTGTAGATTTTCCCATTACGTGAACACAGGCAGAGTTTCCAAGCTACACCCTGAAGAGGAAATAATGGCACCTAATACAATATTACTCTTTCTCTTTCTACCACTCTTGCCCCAAGATGCAACCCATAGAGTTCAGCATCATCCATCATTAGTCATGAATACTGATTCTATCTTATGGTGTACACCAGCCTGTGAGCCCTTAAGATCAGGGACCATGTGTCCACATCACCGAGCAGAGTCAGATACATGGTAGTTTCTCAGTAAATGTCTGCAGAACCAGTGACCTAAAATTATTACCTAGTGTTCCAAGCAACCACAAGCCTACTTAGGGTGCGTGACCATTTTTTCCCCTTCATTGTCCCTTTTCTGATCAATTTATGGACAAAATGGCATAAAACTAAACAGACAAAATGAACTGGGTCCACAAGTCATTCCTGTCTTCCTCTTCTAAGCTTAGTTGTTAAAGAATGGCTGTTTGGCTTGGTGGGGGAACGAGCAAAACTGTCTGAATATCACCCTAGGAGCCCTCTCTGGATGGCTTAAACTACAAGTCAGCTGGAATCAGCAGAAGGGGCTGCTTCCAGTGGGACCAGTAACTTTCTCCCTCTAGAAAGAAGGTACATAACGTCCTATAGGCCCCGAGGGAGGTCTCTAAGTGCTGGACGGCTAATATTCCCAGACAACTTCTACCTACAGTTGGCTGCCCAACCCTAGATTACCTGCTACCAAGCAAGCTGTGTATTCCCCACTGGCCTGGGTACTCTCTCACCTGTGCTGTAAAGAAAGAGTCCTGCAGAGAGGTGGGGTCCAGCCACTGAGGTGGAGACCCACACTGAGGGTCTATCAGTGCTCTGGCCCAGCACAACTTTCTGGGACAATGAGAAAATCAGGGGTAGAGCCCTTCTCTTCTCTCAATGCCCCCGGCCTCTGTTAGTTTTTCACTTCCCCAGTAAAGCCTGTATTGTAACCCAAATGGTGTAACATTGTTGAATTGGCCTCAAACCCAGATGGGATTCACTTGGCAGAACAGGTAGGGCCCCAGAGGAACCCACCTTCAGATCAGGCACCCACGATGTTCTGCATTGGCTGGGACTCTATGCATGTGGCTCCAGGGGAAAGCCTGAGCCAATGAATCCGGCAACCCGGAGGCCAGCAGTCCCTCAAATAGATGTGTGATCTGGTGACCATTTCTCTAGATCCCTAGTCCTCAAATGGCCTATGTGTGAATTTCCAATAACACACAAGCTGAAAAGCAAAAGGCGGTCAAGTAAAACAAAACTCTAAACGTCCCTGGATGCCACGAAGCCCACCGAGCTACCGCACTTGATGTCATATGATCTTCACATGGTGATTTCTTGTTGATGCCCAGAGGGAACTAGGGGCCCCGTGTTCACAGTCCAGAACCTAAAGAGGCGGCTTTGTTCTGGGATCCTTTGGAGTACAATGAAAGAGGTATAAGAGGGCTTGCCTGGTGGCGCAGTGGTTGAGAGTCCGTCTGCCGATGCAGGGGACACGGGTTCGTGCCCCGGTCCGGGAAGATCCCACGTGCCGCGGAGCGGCTGGGCCCGTGAGCCATGGCCGCTGAGCCTGCGCGTCCGGAGCCTGTGCTCCGCAACGGGAGAGGCCACAACAGTGAGAGGCCTGCGTTCCACAAAAAAAAAAAAAAGAGATATAAGAGACTCAATTCTTCCAGATGTTGTGACATGAATATGTAACAAACAAATGGTAAAAGGTGAATCTCAGTTCACTGAAAGCTCTACAGATGATCCGACAAAAAGAAGGAAGGTCCCCAAAAGATGCCAAATTATACACCAGCATATTTGGTTCCTTTCAGTCTTTTCTGATCATCATTGGGAAGCAAACACCCAGGGTCATCAGCAAGACGCAGTTGGTGACCACCTTAACACACGCAAGACACACGGTAACTCTACACCAGGTGCCACTGACCGACATTTTGAAAAATATTTGGAGAGAACGTCTGGGGCACCACGTGGTCAGACCACACTGACTAAAAGAATAGCAAGCTCTTCATGCTTCTGCTTCATGGGTTCAAGGGCTCTACGGAAGCAAATTGATCCAAGTCCGAAGGAAATTGGAGTCCATTTTATGTTATTCTCTGATGCCTCTGAAAAGATAGCATAATTCTTTGCCGAGGGTCAGGAAAATGAAACTGGGCTTTGCTTCTCGTGCAGTACAGCTCAGCAGTGACAAGCACAACGGGATCGTTGTCTTCACATCTTCACATCGCCCCAGCTGCTACCCTACAACCAGTCCTGCTACGCCTTCAGATCAGGCACCCACGATGTTCCGTATTTTTTATGTTGGGAGTTATATTGTTGGTTGAGACTGTCAAGTAATTACCAACAGCAAAAAACAAACAAACAAACAAACCCAGCACAAACACAACAGCATGCGGCCCTAGGCTGACACATCCCTCTGACTCTAGCCCTGTTGAGAAGATTCTTTTTGAACAGGGAAAAAAAGGCAGTCATAGCCACAGAAGCTGTTTACAATAAACGCTGTCAAGAAATTTTTTGTAATATGACATTAATTGTGATTGAAGAGCTGTACCTACAGTTTCTGTCTGCAGACTCCCAGATGTTTTCTTTTTGCTACTTGAATCCCAAAGCCCTGTGTGAAAGACTGAAGGTCACCGCAAAACTCAAACGTTAATAGCTCGGTTTTGATGGAAGTAGTTAATGTCAATATATTTTCCATAACCTATTTATTCATTGCACATCTACCTTCTACCTAACACTGTTGTTTCCACACACAACCGTGTAACATAAAGACATTCTTGTGATATAATATTAAGTGAACAAAGAAGGCAACCTACGTACACACAAGGTTCCCCTGTAGAGCTCACATCCATTCAACGAATACCTACAGCATCTGTATTCAGCAATCTCTATCTTTATTTGGAGCTCTGGAAATAGGTCATTTTTTTTCCCTTTTAAAAATAGCCCAGCATATTTTTTCAAGGTTGGTAGAGTTGTTTTGATTCTTTCATCTAGCACATAATAACGGTGAAAGCTATGTTTATCTTAAGGATATAGGATAATTCTTAGCGGGCTCTGAAACCCACCAAAAGAGGAGTGTCTGAGATTTTTTAAGGTAATCATGGTGTGAGTTCTTAGCATTCAAACCTACGGTAAATGGTTTCAAGATGGACAATATAACACTGATTACCAAACTCCAAATTAACATTCATGCTCCACTTCTAAGGTGACACACCTGGTTCTGCTTACCAGTGAGTTTAATTTCTTTAATAACTACAAATTGGCAGGTTATGCCTTGCATAGTCATTGAATTTCAGTGTTTTGAAACCAGCCTACCTGTGTTTCAACAACCTTGTCAGTAGTTTCAGATCTAATCATCAAACCATAGTGGCAGATGCAAAAAAGTGCAAAGCGCCATGATTTCGGAATTTATAATTTCCAATAAAACAGATGTATGTAAAAAAGTAAAACTGTAAGAAATTAGTTATAACTTTAACGCGTTAAGACGATACTAGAAGAAATGTCCATTTTGGTGCATGATTGAGTATATGGATTCAAACTCAGATCTGACTGGCTCCAAACTCTGTGCTCTTGGGTTAGACACAGACATTTCCAGAAAAGGTCTGCCAAACTTGCTCTATCCACTAACCTCAGAATTTGTCTTTTAGCCAAATGTCTCTGAAAGGCTCAGCTGTCTTTCACAAAGAGGAGACATACGGCAATTGCGAGATGGGAAGACCTTGATACAAGTCTTGGCGGCTGGTCTGCAGGAGGGACTCTGGAATGTTTTTCCCCAGCAGGGGCATCTCATGTCATCTGTTCTGGAATATTAAGGACACTCTCCAGATTAATTGATAATGACAATGGTAGCAGTTGTTGGCGTTCCTAAATGCCTGCATGTTAAGGTTTAGAGGACTTTTACATGAGAAACTGTGCCATAGAAAGATCACCTGTCCTGGTTTTAAGCTTGTCCTATAGTTTATAAGATGTTATCAACTGGGGGAAACTGGGGGAAAGGGACACCGGACCTCTGTGTCCTATGTTGGCAACTTCCTGTGAATCTATAATTATTTTAAATGTTTATATTACAAAAAAAAATTGTAACTGTAGTTCAGCAGGAGGGACACACCTTTTCCAAGGTCAGAAGTAGAAGAGGCTCTCCTTGCAACTCCTAAACAGACCACCTCCCTGCTTTGCTCTCAGTCCCGGAGCCAGGCTTTGCAGCTGGGGCTGGAGGTGGCTTGGGGTGGAATTTGGAATTCAGAGTCGGGGGTGGGGTGATAGCCCTGGCTCTCCTACTAAGCAACTCTGTGATCTTGCCCACATTCCTTAGCTCTGAATCTGTTTCTTTATCTGTCATATATGTCTGTCTCTTTCAGAAAAGGCCACCTTCCGTTCAAATGAGATAGTGATGGTTCCTTGAGACAATATGTATGAAGGCTCAGGTAGCTGCAAGAGGACATACAAACGTGGGTTTCTTCTGAAAATCATCTTTGCCAGATTTGGCCCAAGAGTCCTGTGAGAGGCCAGCAGCCCGACCCATGAGATGCTTAAGTCCCTCGGTTTTGCTGCAGTAGAAGTCCTTGAGATGCTCAAGACTCAATGGGCTTGAGTCTTTGCCTCTTAACCTCACCATGAGCCCAGCACCTCTACTCAAAAGAAGCGAATCAGCTCCTCTTGGTTTTCTACAGCTGCTTGCATTGCCCTCCCCACACTCCACGGCCCCCGGACTGTCATGCTGCCTGTACTAGTCAGATGTGTCCCCACCATCGTGGCAGACCCATCATCAGCTGTGACTCAGGGCAAGTCCCCAAGCTGCTTTCCAGGGCTTCTAGTTGGAGGTTTTGTCCTGCCCTGGCCTGTGCCACAGAGCTGGGCAGTGGCACTGAGCAAAGTCTAAAGTGCTCAAGTGCAAGGGGATTCCTTCCCCATGGAAAGGTGAAGACCAGCATGGCTGCATGGGCTTTGCTTTGACCTTGAAGCCACATGGGTCCTGGAAGCACGAGCTGGCCGGCCTGATTTCCTGCTGTAACCTGCACACCTGGAGAGCTCTCCTTCCTGCTCATGTCCAGTGTGTGGGTCGAGTTTACTCAGGAAAACAGGGGCCATGCTATCCCTTCCGCCTATGATGCGTCTTAATTCAGGGGAAGGGAAACATCGAGGCAGTTATTTCAGGAAAGCTGGGCATCTGATGTGGTGTGGGGACCGGCAGCATCCATATCACCTGGGAAATTATTAGAAATGCAAAATGGGGAGGGCAAGCCCCGGACCCCCTGAGTCACTTACCACAGGAGTAGAGCCCAGCAATCTCGCTTTAACGAGCCACCCTCCCGCCCAGTGCTTCTGATGCATGAGAACTACTCTGAGCTTCTGGCAAGTTGCTATGGATTTACACCTGCCTGCAACTGCTCCTGAGTCTCACGTGTCTGCCTCTCTTTGGGAAGCTCTACCCCAGGACCATTCAAGGGGAGCAGATTCTGAGAAATATGTTTCCCAGCTTCTCCTCTGCAGAGGAGAACTTAGACAGGGATATTAGTGGTATCAGAGAAACAGGTCAGCACAGCCAGTAAGCAGGAACTTATGATAGATGCCCCTGAGGCAGTTCTGGCCATATTCACAAGGAGTCATGCACCAAGTCAAGTACCAGATCCTTGTCTTCAAGGGTGTCCCCTTAAAGCCTCACCCAGGGCTTTTAAGGGTTGGACTATGTGCCCAAGAAACATCTTTCTACCCCAGGGATGGTCACAACGCCCCCCCTTTACATGAGAGTTTCACATTAAAAAAGTCCTTGAGGTACAAGTGGGGAGTACATAAGTAACACCAAAGTGGGTAGAACTTGAGCCAAAGTAGTTAACAGAGAACTAAAGGAGTGACGTGGGGTTACTAGTAATGGAATGCTAACATTCTGGCTCACCTTTCCGTTTCATAATTGGAAATTTATATATGCAAATGTATGGAAATTATATGCAAACACCCCCAGGATTAAACAGTCACTAACATTTCATGTTATGCATAAGTATATTAGGTCAGTTTCCTAATTGACGCAAAGGTATTTTGGCAGCATGGGGCAACTGCAGGGAAGGTGGGAAGGGAAGGGGAAGATGGAGAGGCAGGTGAGAGTGCAAGGATGCCAGAAGCAATCAGCACTGACTGGACTACCAAGAGACCGCTGGTAGATTGCATTTACTAAAAATTTTCAACACCTGTGGGCACCCACCATGAGCCCGGCACTGTGTTAGGTCCCAAAGACATAAGGAAGAATAAGACACAGTCCTTCTTTTCAAGTGGTTAATGTTCCAGTAGCCAGATAGACATACATACAAAAAATTTAAAACAGTATAATTAGTGCCGCGGTTAAGATTGTGGGTACCTCGTGATGTGATCACTGGAGAGAGGAAGTATTGCTTCTTGGGGGCTGTGCTGGATATCTTTTATTTGCCTCTCTATATCTGCTTTCAATCTTTCAGCACCCTCTCGGTGGGCTGCCTGTGGTCACCAGCCTCCAAGACAGCTCCCAGTGACCTCCTTCCCCTGGTACGTATGTTTCTGCATGACCCTCTCCCTCATGGTATTAAGGTTGATTTATGTCAGAAGGGATACATGACTTTCAAAGCTAGGTCTAAAAGACATCACAGCTTCTCCACTGTTCTCTCCCTCTCTTCAATCACCTGCTCTGGGAGGAGCAGGTAGCCATGTCATCAGGACACTCGGGTAACCTTATAGAGAGGCGCACGAGATGTGGAACTGTGACCTCTAACCAACAGCCATGTGAGTGAACGATCTTGGAAGCAAGTTCTCCAGCCTTCAGACGACTACGACCTCAACCGGCTTCTTCAATTAACCTCATGAGAAACCCTGAGACAGAATCCAGCTAAGCCTCTCCCCAGTTCCTGCTCCACAGAAACAGGATAATGTCTGCTATTTTAGCTACTAAGTTTTGGAGCTTCGCTACACAGAAATAGATAACTAATACACTGGCCTATAGACTGCACCAGCAGTCTCCCTTGCCCTCTCACTTCCAGTTGGGTTCAGCTAATAAGGGTTATGAAGAGAGAGTGAAGGTGGAAAACAGTGACTTGGGGAAATTTGCCTACCAGGCTTCTTTCCTACGGAGTCACTGTGTGCTGTGTATGAAGGTCTCAGTTCCTGTTTTGTGGACAGCCCCATACAGCTACTGTCACCAGGTCCTATAGTGACGACACTCTTCCCCTGCCCTTTTAGGCCCTGATGTTACAAACTCCAGCATCCTGTCATCTTTCCCTTGTAACTTCCATATACCCAGACCATACTTTTGTAAACAACCCCTTTATGAACCCTCCCCAAATTACCCAATTTGAGTATGCACCTGTTTCCTTCCTGCTGAAACCATGGCTAACATAAACAGTGAAACTCAGGAAGTCTCAAAAAAGTGATATTTGATCCAAGTCTTGAAAGATGAGTGTAATCTTGTCAAATAAAAAGGGAAGAGCAACACATGTTCTTGTATCAGTAGCCACAGGCGAGTAGAATATCTCGTTCCAATATCGTTACAGCTATGGTTGCTCAGTTCCATGCGACACCATTCACACTGTGTTCTAAGTGGATGACACATAGAATTAGGACTGGGTTTCAGTCCATATCCAAAGGTGCATACGAAATATTATTTTCCAAATTTTCTACAGTTCAATTTCTATTTCTATTTCAAACAACCCATCCCATAGGCAACAAAGTTTCTTAATTTGAGATTTCTGCTCTCCCTCCCCTAGGATGAAATGGGGCAATAGGAGATTTAAAATTTTTTCAGCAAATATTTCAAAAACACCCAGCAGTGTTTAATAACATTTTATTTCTTTGGAATACACTAATTCAGTATTTGTTATAGTTCAGGGTAGGTTAGATTAGCGTTCAGGGTGGCCAATGAAAAGAGGTTCTGTCACACAGCCGGATTAGGCTGAATGGGATTCAGGAGCACATTTAATCTCTGTAACAGAGCAAATAACTTTTAACGACTTCGGTCCATCCACTGTTTGTATGTAAATAGGAATGCTAATTATATACATAAGTTTTATCTACTCAATACAGCAGCTCAGCACGACGTCCACTTGGAAGTCTTCTGTCAGAACTTTGTGAGAATTGTTTGAGTTGCTTTTTGCATTTAAAATACATTTCTTTAAAAAAGACTCAAATTCAGTCTAGTAACTAATTTACATTGACCTTCCACCCAATTAGTGCCCACCAGTGAAGCTTAACCACAGCTTGACAGGGATGTTGGCAAAAAAATGGCCAAATGCATTAGAATATAATCTGTAGGATCAATGAGGCACACTGAAATCTTTTCAAATCCAGATTATGAAAAAACCCTTGAAATAACTAATTAAAATAAGAACCGACCATGCGTTCAACCAGCTGAGCTGAAGTATTTACTTAATAAGGTTACTGGCAATAGCATTGGAGCCAAGGGAGCAGAATGGAAAAGACCCCCATATCACAAAGGCCCAATTGAAGCCGAAATTAAGTATGCTGATCCTTGCTTTCAACCTGAGATAAGATGTGGAAATGCTGGAGCTTACCATTGATTAAGCAGCTGTTTGGAATTCCCTTACTTCTTTTTCTGCTTTCACAGAACACCTGCTGGGGAAGTGCACAAAATTGCAAGACACTTGGAAACCAGGACATGAACTTACCTTTACATCCTGGGGTAGTAACCCCAAGTATCTATCATAAACACCAAACTGAGAGTTAAACCACAGGAGACAAGGTTATGATTTTCTTCCTAGCCAGTTATATTAAGAAAAGCACTTGTGGTATTCTGCGCCCAAGGTACAAGGATAGTTTTAGTTTAAAATATTTGTTTCAGGCTTCCCTGGTGGCGCAGTGGTTGAGGGTCCGCCTGCCGAGGCAGGGGGCGCGAGTTCGTGCCCCGGTCCGGGAGGATCCCACCTGCCGCGGAGCGACTGGGCCCGTGAGCCATGGCCGCTGAGCCTGCGCGTCCGGAGCCTGTGCTCCGCAACGGGAGAGGCCACAGCAGTGAGAGGCCCGCGTACCGCAAAAAAAAAAACATTGTTTCTGTTGCCCTGTCATTGTCCAGCTGGGAGCTCTCTGCAGTTCCACTGATTGGATGGGGAAGGAGGAAGCCATCCTCCACCTTCCTGGATCACTCCACCCCATCATTTTCTTGGGAGACAATAACGATGACATGTTTCAGGTATATACACACCCACCTGATTCACAAACCACATGTCCAATTCTTTTGTTTTGAAGAGTCTTCATGCTATGTTCAAACTAGATGAGGCTAGTTTGCGCTGTGGTAACATCCTCCAAATCTCAGTGGCTTCAAAGATTGATTTCTCACTTGTAGGACACGTGCTTCATTGTTGTCTGAGGGCTGTCTTCTAAGTCATCCTCACAATGGGACCCAAGCTGACGGAGCTGCCAACCGTCCGGAATGTTGCCTGGCTCTATGCCAAATAACACACTCATTCTTTAAACTTCTGCTTATATTTCATTGGCCAAAGTATGTCACCGGAACATGCTGGAGTCAACCCCGCCATTGTGCGTGAAGTAATAAAAATCCGAATACTTATGAACAGTCCCATGACCCTTCAAAAAGTTCTACATATTCCTCCCAGGAAGGGATAGTCACAAAGGTAGAAACGTGAAAGGAAACAGAAGCAAAAGGAAGTAAAGCAAAGCAAAGAGCAGATCAGAGACGCAGATATGAGAAAACATGTGAGGAAAGGATGGAATTTGTGGAGAGGATTTTTAGTCACTCATATGACCTATATTTAGATTTTTGACAGCTGCATATGCACAAGAAATTTCTCTTCTCATCTTCTCCCAACTTTGGCTCTTCAACTGGTAAAGAATGACAAGCAGAGGAGGGTGATAAGCTGACAAGACAGCACCATGCTGTGTGTGTGTGTGTGTGTGTGTGTGTGTGTGTGTGCCGGTGTGGAAGAGCTGTCATGTGAGGCAGGTTGTTTTATTAATCCTCCAAGAAAATGACCAGGGTGGAGGAGTCTGAAAATGAGTGTCTGCAACGAATAGCTCCATTATGGCACTCGTAGGTGTCCACACCTTATCTCTACCAGGAGCTCCTTGGCCAAGGAAGAGGGAAGGGTTGGAGATTCTGTAGCTCTCCAATCACAATTTTCAGTACATGGAAATGTGTGAGTCCAAAAATATCTCAGGCCCAAGAATGGATGCTCAGATTTGGGAAACAAAATGAAGGCCCCAAACACAGATACCCCTATTGAATATGAACCTAAGATATATTAAATTTTTTTTTTTTTTAATCCAGTGGGTAAAGGATGAGCTATTTCATAAAGAGGACTGGGAAATCAGGAAGTTCTCCAGAAGGAAATCCATCTAGATACTTGCTTCAGCATTTCACTAACTGACATAAATTCTAGCTGCATTAGGGATTAATTAAACCACTGTATTTCAATTAAACCACTAAAAGAAAAACTTAGAAGAAACTAGGTAAATACATAGTGTCTGGATGGGAAGGACTTTTTAAACATTAAAGCTACAGTAATTTAATTACGAGAGAAAATAGCAATAGATTTTACTACATAAGATTTTAACTTATTTGTCCAAAAATCAAAATAAAAGGTGTGTCAAACTTGGGGGGGCTGCGGGGAATGGTATCTAATGTGATAGGCAAAATGTGAAGGGCAAAGACGAACAAATCTTCACTGTGTTAAGGGCTCTCACAATTCAATAACATAACAAAGAATATGGCTAAACATAAAAAGTCAGCTTCTACTAGTCAATAAAGTAATGAAGGTAGGTAGACCAAGGGGAGAGGCCATAGATTGGGGAGGCCAGGAATAAGGACAGCACCACGGTTCAATATGTCCCATGGGCAGACTAGTAAGGGTACCTACCGTAGACCCACCAGGTGTGCACCCAGGTACATCCAATCTCTCCCAATCAGGCCCTCTGCCCCATCTACCCCCTATACTTCCACAGCAGTTGCTGAGTCCACCAGTCTCTCTAAAATTAGTCCCAAATATTCTAAGCATGACGAACAGTACTGTATCAGACACATTTATCTCATGTCATTTTCATTTGTTTAGTTTTCATTTGTTTAGTTAGTTTTTGTTTAGAGCATTTAGCAAGGCTCTTGAGAGTGTGAGCTTCCTGTCTTTATGAGAGGCAGCTTGGTGAAATGAAAAGAACAATAAATTTTTTTATTAATTATCTATTTTATACACATCAGTGTATACATGTCAATCCCAATCTCCCAATTCATCCCACCACCACCCCGCCTGCTTCCCCCCTTGGTGTCCCTACGTTTGAAAAGAAGAATAAATCCATTCAGTGTTGCACCTCCCCACCTGCACCCCGCTGCTTAGTGCGTAACCTTAGGTAAGCCTCCACTCCTATCTGTAAAGTGGAGGTGACTATATTCAATACCTTCTTTGCCAGGTTAACATGGAATCCAATGTCCTGATAAATTTAAAATGTCATAAATCATAAAGTCTTATATAAGTTCCCAAGAAGTTTACCATCACTTTTCATACATAATAAAAACAATAACTATGAACATTTTTTGTATGGTGCCAAGTACTCTGTCAGATGCTTTATTTACATAGTAACCCTATAAGGCCAGTAGTATTATCTTCATTTTCAGATGAGAAAACTGAGAGACATAAGGAGATTGATTAACTTGCCCAGGACCATGGGTAAATGGCAGAGAAGGGACTCCTTTATTACTTTGTATTTTCCTCTGTGTCTAGCAGACTGTATCCCACATACCGCGTTCAGTAAACATGGATGACATGATTAAGATTATTTATACTGTTCATGTAGCAAAACAGCCTTTGTAGGCTCCCCTGCTGTGATAGGCTTTTATTACATGTTTACATCTAAAGAACATAACGTGCCCTGAGGTTTACCAGAAGTCCTGCAATACTCGCTTTGTGTAAGCTGGTGTGACCACATTTAAAGCCAGGTGGCATTAACTTTCTCCTTTCAAGCTTTTCACTCTTTGTCACTAGCTATAAATAAGTCTCCTCCCTGGTAGGTAGTACTTAAAATGCTTCATCTGACTTTCTACCTCCCTGAGCGTCTCAACCAGGTAATCCTTGGGGGCGACTAGACTGGCAGAGTGATACGTGCATCGACCTCCCGCATCTCTCAGTGTCAGCCAGACCATAAGGGCCCTGTAGTGCTTGATTCGCTATGGTGACAACACTACTTCTTCCAGGTTTTACCTTCCCTTTGCCCTTGAATTTGTAGTTTCCAAGTTGCAGTATTTACCACAGTCCTGAAATATATTTACTGTTTTTATCTGCAGGTGAAGGCTCTGATTCAAAGAAGCCAAATATAAAATATGCTTCTTTACAAGCTGGACTGCAAAATAAACAAATCCACTGTGTTTGTCTTTGCCTTCCTGTGACAGTTCACAGAAGTTTAAAGCAACCTTATTGTACCCCCTAAGAAAACCCCCCTAAAAGTCAGAACTTCAAAGTTTACATTTTACAGATGAGGGTTGGAGGTCCAGGGAGGGGACGTACTTTGTTACCCCAAAGATCTGATTTGGTCTTAACTCAGTAAGCAAGGTCCCCGACTCACGTCTTCAGGGATCAATTTGAAAGGCTGGCAAAATGAAGTTTACTTCATTCCACCCCCCACTCACCATGGATTGCAGGTGACCCTGAGGGGAGAAAAAAGGGGCTTCTCAGGATTCTGGTTCCTGTTCCCCAGACATGTTCAATCACCTCCACACAATGAACATTTGAAAATTAAACAGAGCTCAAGAGCTTGAAATCTCTTTACCAGCTAATCACACCATTCTGAGCAGTGAGAATCCTGGAGAAGAAAGAGCACAGCATTATTGCATTTGTGTTAAGCTGGTGATGTTTACTCACTCATCATTGGTCAGGGAGCTTTGGTCCCTCTCGCCTTTCTGGTTCCCATTTGGAAAACATCATATGAGATTAAATTAAAGGCATCACTAGCCTCGCGCTTTACTTGGTACTTAAAGCTGTCTGGAAGGACCCCCGGGGCATCACAACTGAAGAGTTGGATCATCTGCCTGGTATGATCCCCTTTGCTCTGGATTCGTGAGAGAAATCGTCTGTTTGCATCAAGTCTTAGAGCATCAGTCCTAGAGCGCTGGCAAGTGCAGACACACGAAGCCATCGATCTCACCAGTTCTCACATTCGTGCCAAGAAGTTCTCAGTTATGCTTGAAATTCCCAAGAAGCTTCAGGGCTCTTGGAGCATCTGAAGAGGAGGGAGCAAACAGAAAATATAAAACACTGGCAGCCAATGAATCGAGTGAAGAGTGTGTGGTGGAAGATGCTGATAAACCTCTCTCTCTCTCTCTGACATCCTTGGCTATCACCCCTCATCTACTGCTGCAGACACTGGAGCAGACAGACTGCACCAGCTCTGTTGTAAAGGGGATGGTAGTATCATCATAAGTGACACGCTTTACTTGGGAAGAGACGATGCATTTAAACGAGTGAATTCCTTGGAGGAAGAGGGTGAGTCATCCAGGAAAGGAGGAAAGGGATGTTATCTGCTTTCCCATGCTTTTACCTCCTGGCTTTATAGCTGCCTCCTCTGTTCTGCTCCACGGGCTTCTGTTTTAAATTATCACTAAATGAAATAGAATTAAAATGGGATGGAATAGCCTTTGGGTGACTCTGCTTTGCATCTAAATCCTTGAAAGACAATGGAATTCCAAATTCTGAACACTTTCATATTCAAGGAATAATTTGAGTTTGAGGATAAGAGTGATTTTTTATAGCTTCTTTGTAGTAAAGAAGAAAATATTGCTGCATTTAACAAGGAAGAATGTGATGGGGTTGAAGAGGAGAGCTTACTGAAGCTAAGAGACTAGCCCCTGATCCCTCGCCTCTGACTCTTCATATGAAAAGGGAGGAATCTGCAGGATGGATTTGACTTTTCTTAGGGTGTGAAGAAGTTTAGCAATATAGTTGTAGCCTTTAGACTGGCCCTATCTGGTACCTTCCAACACTGTGATATGTGACCATAAGACCAATTCAAGTTGGATGAGGACCCAGTGTCCTTAGGGATTAAGGAACCACCTTGCCCAATTCCTTTATCCACTCCTCCAACCATCTACACTGAAGGTCAGAAGGGTTAGGTAACTTGTCCAAGATCATCCCGCTGAGGGACAGCAGACCGACTGCTACCATTAGCCAGCACCTGGTGGTCCCCCAGTCCTTCACACTGTCTAGTATAATGTTCAAGGCTCCAGCTTGAAAAACCAAAGCCACCAAAACTGACACAGACACACTGCTATATTTAAAATAGATAACCAACAAGGATATACTGTATAACACAGGGAACCCTGCCCAATATTCTGTAATAATGTAAATGGGAAAAGAATTTGAAATAGAATAGATACATGCATGTGTATAACTGAATCACGTTGCTGTACACCTGAAACTAACACAACATTGTTAATCAACTATGCTCCAATATAAATTAAAATTTTAAAATAAAATAAAATTTAAAACTAAAACTAAAAAAACAATAATAAAATGAATTCTTGGAAAAGATGAGAAAAAAAAAACAGAAGCCCAAGAATTAGAAACTCTGTGATCTGACTAAGAAAAAGAAGTCTCTTCACTCAGCCCAAGACAGACTTTTTTGATAGATCTGTTATAAAGCCTCAGATTTAGAAGCATTCCTTGAGGTGGCCAATCCTTTTGAGGATGCATACTTCTTTGGATAGGTTGACAGAGAAGAAACCTCCTCCATGCACACAGACACGTTATCGGTTACAACTCATATGAAACCCTCACTCCTTCTGAAGAGTTCTGAAACCATCTTCCAGGAGGATGATTCCGTGAGAAGAATCTTCAAATATTAACAGCACTTTGAAGAGAAATATAAAGACCACTGCTGAAATTCCTTGATAATTATAGTCACCGAGGAATTAAATCCTGTGTCTGTCAGAAGGCAGAGAAGAGTCTCTTGGGCTGGGCTCTCAGAAAACAGTAGGCATGGAGGGAATCCCTTCTGCATTGTCTGCATTCAGAAAATAGGATCTCTTGGGAAGAGCCATGAAGAAGGAACGTTCAGTGTTACTAACGACAATGAGGGGGTCAGTGACTTACGACAAAGGAAGCATCAGTCACGAGCTCAGCTGGACAGCCACACGACTGAGAGTGTATGAAAAACAAAGCTTACACTCAAAAGAAAAGCAAGTTAGGAGCGTGGCAGATAACAAAGGAATGAATAAATACAAACGGTGAAAAATTCTCAGCCTCACATAATATAGTAAAAGAAACATTTTTTCATATGCCAAAGAGAAAAAAATAACCTTTAGATCGTAATTCTCTGCCAGAGAATTATAAGATTACAGCCTTCTTATTTTGTCCTGGTGGAAGTTTACATTTTTCAGAGGGTAATTTGAAATAGTACAGGCCTTCAACATGTTCATGTTCTTTAATTCAGTGATTTAACCATTTATAGAAATGTCACACGATGAAATAGGGTGCACAGATTAATATATAAAAATGTCATTGATGTATTTATGACAGTTCAATAATAGGCAATTGCCCGATAAAAGACAATTGGCTACATACTTAGCAATAGGCAGGTGTTTACGTAAATTACGGTCTGTGGAGCCATGACTATTGGGCAACCATTAAAACTATGTTGACAATAGCCACTTTTGACTGGGTCCTTACTCTGTGATAAGCTGATATGGAGAATGTGACAAAAGGATCTAGCTGCATTATAAATACATGCAAAAACTTCACTGAAGGGAACAGGAAAATAAGTAACTTGGAAATGAATAGTCTATAAGACTAAAGGCAAAAGAAACTGTACGTAAGCACTGTCATCTAGTTAAAGTTCTTTCCTGTAAGAGTATGGGTTAGCAATTCTGAAACCACTAATCACGTACACAGTAACTGAACAATTAAGTAAATAGATGGAGGATGGTGGGATAGAAGTTTCTCACTGTTGAAGTGAGAGATTACAAATAAGCAAGGAGAGGATGTTAGATTCGTCCATGTGGTAAGGGATTAGAGATGGCTACGTCAGTATAAACTCACATCTTGCTTAATATAGATACAGAGGGTTACATATAGAAATATATATACATCATTAGAATATACAAATATATCCCCTTGCTCTGTCAGATAAGAGGACCTAGAAGCAAAGACATGCTAACAAGAACAAGTACACATGGTGTCCAGTTCATTGTTTCTAATACCATCTCCAGTAAAAGGAATCAGCGCTTCTTGGAGAAATGGCTGATTCTAGAACTGGGGCAAGAAAATGTAGTGCCAGAAAGTAAGACAAAACAACAAAACAAACAACAACGACAACCTTTACAATAATGGGGGGGATGTCAAAGGGACACAAAAGCCAACTAAAAGAGCTCCCAATGTTCAAAGCTGGGACAATTAGAGCAAAAAATAAATAATACAGTATTGGATTATAAACCAACATATAAGATTGATATAATAACATTGACTCATAAATAGTGAGTCCATACTGATACAAATAAGTGATTAAATATAAATAAACGTGGGACAAGAGACAAATCCCCCATGCAGAAGCATTCCAAATAATTTATGTAGGTACTGAGCTTTCAAGGAGGTGGAGCTTAACTCCCACTCATGAAACGTGAGCTGCACAAAGTGACTTCCTTCCGAGAGAAGAAAAAAAAAGGTGTAGCCTTACAGTAGAGAAAACTGATATACACTAACTCAGCCAGGTGATCAAGGTCAACATCAAAAGTTATATCATGTTGATGGTACGTACCCTTGATATGATGTGATGGGCATGGTACTTTATTTCTGTGGTTTTCCTCCCCCAAACCCATAACTGCAATCTAATCATGAGAAAAACATGAAATGAATCCCAGCTGAGGGGCATTCTACAATATACTTGACCAGTATTTTATTCGTTGAAGCTGTCAATGTCATCTAACACAAGAAAAATATAAGAAACGTTGCAACCAACAGCAGCCTAAGACAACATGACGTCTAAATGTAATGCGGTATCCTGGATGGGATCCTGGAACAGAAAAAGGACCTTAGGGAATAAATGAGGAAATCTGAATACAGTATGGACTTGAGTTAACAATAATGTATCAATATCGGTTCATTTGTAACAAATGCACCTACTGTTCATAAGAGAGGAAAGTGGGTGTGGGGTATATAGGAATTCTCTGTACTATCTATCTAATAATTCGGTAAATCTAAAACTGTTTTAAATAAAAAGCATACTAACAACAAAACAATCTAATCATCACGACTAAGTGATGTCCAAGAAAGAGGGTTAATAAGCATTGAATCTGCTCTCCAGTTTCACATTTGGCTGAAATAGTTTGTAGGCAACTTCTCCAGGTTGGAACAAGTACGATTCATTAAGGCAGTAATAAAATTATCTGCCCTGAATGTTAACAGTTTCAGGAGGATTCCTAGAGGGTGAGAAAGTTCCTTCTGCCCGCTGCCACCCTTCTTTATATCTACCTCATGATCATGTTATGAACCTTGAAATACAGCAGACATTTCAACAGGCCGTTTCCCTGCCCCGCCTGCCCCATATTGCTGGAGTATGATTTAGTAATATACCTGAACCGTCTCATTATTTCAGTGTAACCAAGAGGGAATTAGTACCGACACCCCATCAATTCTTAATTGGGTATCTTTTATTAAACAGAAAATGGGAATTACCAGATACTCATCTGCCGTCTGAGTCACTCTAACACCTACGCAAAACAGCCTCTGGATCTCAAAACTGCCTTTCCTGTGACTGATTTTTCATCACAGGATCTGAGCATGACAGAATTAGGTGTGGTAAAAATAATATTGAATATGACAACAATAACACATAGCATTTATTGAGCACATTACTATGTGCCATGTCCTGCTCTATTTGTCTTTGTGGTTTTTCTTGTTGGTTTGTTTATCTTTTAAATAAGAATAAACTGAATTCAGAAGAGTGCAAGAAGGTAAAGCAACTTTATTTTCCTCCTGCCCGTGACTTTCATTTAGGCATCCCATCACAGTCCTAGACAATATATCAGACAACATTTTTCAAGTCACTCTCAGGGATGGACAAACATCCCCACTTTGACATATTAAAAAGTCCCACCCAGTCTTATATCAAAGCATCAATCTCTCAACCAGTTGGAAGCTTCTCCTTCTATGGAAGCTTAGGCTTGACTCAGACTGAAGCCACCTGCCATGGGCAAGAGGACGGTGGGGCAGGATCCTCTTTGGTGCTGTTTCTCCACCTTTTTTTTCTTCTTCAGTCACCGTGTGCCTCCAACTGCAGTTGGGGGTGAGGGGAGGGAGAGAGGACAGGGGAGGAGCAGATGAGGTCTCACCTGACTAGTGCTGCTATAATCTGATGTCGATGTCCTCTGGCGGGTGGACATTGAATGAGTGCTTGAAGTTTTGGCACTAGACTATTGTGCTCAATATTTTAATATGTTTAAACTAAAGCTGAACCACAAAGAGATACCACCTCACAGCCATTCGGATGGCTACAATCAAAAACAAACAACACAAATAACAATAAGTGTTGGCAAGGATATGGAGAAATTGGAACACTTCTTCACTATCATCAAGAATGTAAAATGGTGCTGCCACTGTGGAAAACAGTAGGGCAGTCCTTCAAAAAACTAAAATAGAATTATCACATGATTCAGTAATTCCACTTCTGAGAATATACCCCCAAAATTGAAAGCATGGTCTTGAAGAGATATTCATGCACACATGTTCAAGCAGCGTTACTCACAATAGCCAAAAGTTGGAAGCAGTCCAAATGTCCAGAGAACGGATAAACAATATGGTACATATAGACAATGGAATATTATTCAGCCTTAAAGAGGAAGAAAATTCTGACACAGGCTCCAACATGGATAACTTTGAGGATATTATGCTAAGTGAACTAAGTAAATCACAAAAAGGCAAATACTGCATGATTCCACTTATATGAGATGCCTAGAGTAGTCAAAATCATAGAGACAAAAAATAGAGTGGGGTTGCCAGGGGTTTGGGGGAGGGGGACAGGGAATTATTGTTTAATGAGTACAGAGTTTCAGTTTTGCAAGATGAGAAGAGTTCTGGAGATGGATGGTGGTGATGGTTGTACAAGATGAATGGACTTCACACCACTGAACTGTACAGTTAAAAATGGTCAAGGGCTTCCCTGGTGGCGCAGTGGTTGAGAGTCCGCCTGCCGATGCAGGGGACACGGGTTCGTG
>NW_020171825.1:2871159-2986253 GCF_003031525.2 Neophocaena asiaeorientalis asiaeorientalis | reverse complement strand
AAAAAAAAAAAAATAGTCAAGATGGTAAATTTTATATACATATATTTTACCACAATTAAAACATGTTTAAACTGAAATGTAACCCCACTAAAGTAATAAAGTTGTGATTAACAGAAAAAAACTGAAATAATAATATATGAAAACAAAACCTGTTAAGCGACTAGGAGAGCAATGACATCTGTTCAAAGTGTGGCTAAAAGATAGGAGAGGGAGATTCAACACAGTGCCACTGAAAGACAGTAGCAAAAGAAAAAGAAATTTTAAAGCTTCTTCATGATCTACTGCTGCTAGGGACAGCTTGCTCCATAAACTAATTACAGGGACTAATTTTTTTCTCACAACAGTTTTATGAGGTGCTGTGGAATGATAACTTTTCTGAAGAAATAAACTGTTCTTAATGATACATCCTGATCATCCATTGAAAGACACCAATTCCACTGACTATTGTCTGTGTAGATCTTTGGGGGCCAGGCCTCCCTTCTAGTTATTGTTGAAGTAAAATTCAAAATGGCAAGTTTCCAGTAGAGGAGATCCTTTGGGGAGGAAGACTTTTCTAGCTCCTAATAAGGTACCTGAAAGTAATCAGTCAACCTCAAGGTGGACATGAGGTGGAAGAAATTGTTTGATCACGGAACATTCATCAACCAAAACCTCCCTCCTTCTAGCAGGAAGTGGGTTTAGATTTCAGCTGGTCTATGAATCCAACGAAGCTCTGGGTATAATGACTTGTCCTAGCTCACAACACAGGATAGTGTAACAATTAATCCACTGTGCCCTTCTGCTGTCATTTATTTTTCATTTTCCATGTCCACTGTCTCAAAATCCTGAGACCGCCCTTGGTCTGCTATACCAAGTTACATCTGTTACCTCAATCACTCTCCTGGTGTACATGGAGAGGTTCCTGAGATAAGTCAGCAGAATTCATTGCTGTTGTTATTGTTACTGGTGGTTTCTACTTACTAACAGCACTTTTAGGAAGTGAGGAACTGAGAAATTTCCATTTCAATCACCCCTTTTCTGGAAATTCTTGCCAAAAGCCATTGAGGCTTTTAATAGTCTCTATTTGGAACAGAGGCCCACTTCAACTGGCAAAAACATGTTAGTCTATTTCTTCCATTAAATCCAAAAAATACAGAATTTTTCATGTTCTTCTTCTGTATTTTTTCAATTGTTAAGGAGTTAGGAGGAGATCAAGATCACTGAGAACAGAACCAGGAAACTGAAAGCAAACAGTGGTAGGTATTCAGCTGGTTGACTTGCACTCTATGGGACGTAGGCACAAGGGCTGTGTCAGTGTGTTCCTTACAGACAGAGTGAAATTGATCGCATTGAGTGTGATAGCTTTCCATTGCCGTGTAACAAATTATCCAAAACCTTACCAGTTTTAAACCACCAGTATTTATTATCTCACAGTTCCTGTGGCTCAGGAATTCAGGTGTGGCTTAGCTGGCTGAGATCCCTTAGAAGGTATCTCATGAGGCTGCAGTCAAGGTATTGGCTGGGGCTGCAGTGACCTCATGACTCAACAGGGGCTGGAGAACCTGCTTCCAAGGTGGTTCACTCTTGAGGCTGTTGGAAGGAGGCCTCATTCCTTGCTGCTGTCAGGAGACCGCAGGACCTTGCCAGATGAACGACTGTCTGAGAGTCTCCATAGGACTGTCTGAGTGTCTTCACAGCATGGCAGCTGGCTTCCCCTCAGAGTGAGTGAGCCAAAACAGAGATCAAGGAAAAAGCCATAATGACTTTCTTTCCTAGTCTTGGAATCCAAACACCATCACTTCCACCATATAATATTCATTAGAAGCAAGTCCCCTAGTGCAGCCCACAGGCAGGAGAGAGATGAAGCTCCAACCCTTGAAGGGAGGAGTACCAAAGAATTTGTCTACGTATTTAAAACCACCACATTAAGATTTGGAGATGGTGGTTGTTGTCGTGTTTGTTCGTTTTGCACTTACGTTCACAGTGAGTGGAAGTATCCTCAAGTGAAACCAATATGAATGTCAATTACGGAGAATAATTTCGGTAAAGTATAACATGATACCCTTTATTTCCAGCCACAAAAAGAAAAAAAATTTTTTTCCTTTGAATAGGAAAGACAGAGAAACTCCTAAAAGCCTGTACTCCAAAATTCTAGGTAAGGATCAAAAGATTTTAAAATAAAATTTCTTTTAAGATTGTTCTCTTTTTCCAGTACAAAAAAAGTGATATTTTAATAAAACAGCATGATTAAAGAAACTGCTAATGTATGTACAGAGTTACATTCCTGGATTCAGATGACTGGGGTCCAGTCTTATTTCCTTCCTAATAACAATAGTTTAATCAAGGAAGTAGTTCTTGATGAAAATCTAATGCCCAACCCTTTATAAAAAATTACCACAAACTTCTCAGTTAATCAACTAGCATTCATGGTGTAAATTAACATTCACGATATAAAACCTTCAAGTTCTATCTAGGTTGATTAAACAAGGCAAGCTAGGACCCATTCACATTAAATTGATTTCAATTTACTTCAACCCCATGGAAGTTCTTCCACATATTACCTATATTAGTTTTCTTTTATATAATGCATTTTAAAAAATCACAAGAGGGATGAACATTTGAACATGGTATAGGACATCAGAAAAACTTCTTTGGGGATATTACCTACACAGTTTTTAAATTATCTGCTGGTTTTTGGGGGGAAAATATCCAGAAATGGTTATTTTGATGTCCTCTTTTTTCTAAGTAAAAGCAAAATATTGGTCACTATGCTGCCCTTGAAATTGTCTTTGTTATCAAAACTAGCATCGCCGCGCCGCGCCGCGCTTCGTGCCCCGCCCCCGAGCCGGCGGTGGGTGTCTGTTGTTGGTGGACGGGGTCGCACGGCGTCCGTCGCTCGTCGCGGCGGGGCCGTCTCGCGGCTGTGTGGAGGATGTGCGGCGTTGGCGGCGGGAGGGGTGGAGAGAGAGAGAGAGAAAGAGAGAGAGAGAGAGAGAGAAGGAGACGGTCGGTCGGGCGTGGAAGGAGGCGGGGGAGGAGGGCCCGGCGGTCGCGGGGCGACCAACGGGTTTTCTCAAAAAAGAAAGAAAAAAAAAAAAACTAGCATCAACACATTGTAATATGTTGTCATAAAACCCACCTGTCTTTATAATTCCAAAGTTGAACTTCCAGTTTAAAGATGGTGGTTTAAGGTCAGAATATCCTCTTACCTTCTTGGGAATCACCTGAAAGCCACAAGGAGAATGAGAAAGAAGAAATGCAAAATTCATTTTTGGTAAAACTAGGCAAGAGAAAACTCCATACCACCAAATAGATGGAAAGGCTGCCAAAAGAAGACCTCAAGTAGGGATGTGTGTGAAAGGACAAAGGACCAAGAAAATGCAAAAAGTCGAAGAAGAGAGGGTCATAATTTAAACTTTGTACATGGTTGAAAATAAGATTGAATTTGGGCCAAAAAGCACTAACTGAGAATAAGACAGGCACTCTGAAAAGAAGATACAATAGTTTTTAATATTTATGTAGCAAAAAACATAGAACATAAAACATAATCTAAATCTCTCAAAAAACTTCATGATTTTTCTAAGTATTTGATCTCTGTTTTGTTGCTAACCACACTCATACTTCTTATTCAGTTATGCTTCTCTCTCTAGAATTAATGACACATACTCTGGAAAAATCAAAAGACCATATCCACAGACTTTTTAGGAGCCATTTTATGCAGATGAAAAGGTCTACTTGGGATCCTTCAGGTGGAATCCATGGGTTCTTTCATATACCACTTTTAAAATTTTTTCTAGATATTCTAAAATTTGGTTTTGATTTCAAATCTTTGGGCTAAAAGTTCTTTTTCCAATTGATAGAAGCTTTTTATTTTCAGTCTTTATTTTAATTAGGTACTAGTATTATTAGACTGTGATCAGTGCATGTTCCTTTATTGTCTTCTTTTTAGATTTTATTGAACTAAATTGTCAAAAGTGCTGCCACCCAGAATTAAGAACAGTTATTTAAGATATAAGACCTTTGTTCTCTCCAACTTTCTACTAGCAGGAAGCAGGCTGAGATAGCATATGCTTTAGTGCCGGCTTCAGAAGTGCCTGCTAAGGAACATGACGATAAAGAAAGAATCTTTCAGAGAGCAGAGCCAGGAGCCAGAGGACCATATGTAATATGAAGACCTACTCCCAGGAAGTAAAATTCAGGCTACTAAAGAAAAATTCTCTACTCCCAGGATAAGGGGGCCAGGCAATACTTGACCCTAGGGTTTGAATATTGTTATAAACCAGTGACAGCCATGTACCTCCTCTTCCTTCCCTTTTTGTTGTGGCCTCTCCCATTGCGGAGCACAGGCTCCGGACGCGCAGGCTGAGTGGCCATGGCTCACGGACCCAGCCGCTCTGCGGTGTGTGGGATCTTCCCGGACCGGGGCACGAACCCGCATCCCCTGCATCGGCAGGCGGACTCTCAACCACTGCACCACCAGGGAAGCCTTTCTTTTTGAATGGGTGTGCCTGTGGAGGTTAAGCTATCTCTGCTCCATCATGGAATGCAGGATGAATAAGAGGAAATAATGCACAGTTCTCCCAGGCAAGAGGAACCAAATTCTAAACTAATTTAAATGAGAGCCCAGATGTCATAATTGGATGAGATTTTGGCAAATCTTACATAAGTATATTTTGCACATGAGAGGGATGTAAACAATAGACAAACGAGTGGACTGTTGTAGAATAAATTGTTGTTCTCAGTTCTTCATGCCCATTCAGTTTTAGAAGTCACTTCCTTTGTCATGTGACTTCACAGTAACACCACCTATAGTAAGCAGAGTATATTTCCCCAGGTCATTGATGTTGGCCATGTGACTTGTGTTGGCCAATGAAATGTGGGTATAAATGACAGCATGCAAATACCATGCTGGATGACTCAAGAGGCATCATGTGTTTCCATTTGTCCTCTTGTGCTCCTGCCATTCATCTTGTGGCAACATGACCCCAGGAAGCCACTGGACCAGAGAAGATGAGAGACACATGGAGCAGACCTGAACCAGAGCTGCAGCCTTGAGCCTGAAGCCTGGTGCCTAGCTTAGTGGAGTTGCAGCTAATGCGTAGATCCACAAACAAGGAATAATGTTTTGTTGTTTTAAACTAAAAACCACAGGGAAAAATAGAAGAAATCATAAAAACATAAAATTTTTTAAAAGAATTAGAAAGAAATAACTATAAATAACAGATCTTCCTCAACTTGCAACAGGGTTACATCTCAACAAACCCATCATAAGCTGAAAATACCATACGTTGGAAATGCATTTAATACACCTAACATACCGAACATCATAGCCTAGCCAAAAGTACCTTAAATGTGCTCAGAACACTTACATTAACCTATAGCTAGGCAAAATCATCTAACACAAATCCTATTTTATAATAAGGCGTTGAATGTCTCATGTAACCTATTGACTACTGTACTGAAAGTGAAAATTATATATATATATAAGCTTCAGGTGTACAGCATTATAATTCAATATCTGTGTACACTGTAAAGTGATCACTACTATAAATTAGGTACCATCCATCACCATATAGTTGACCCCCTTCATCCATTTCACCCACCCTCCAGCCCCCTTCTGCTCTGATAACCACCGCTCTGTTCTCTGTATCTATGAGTTTGTTTTTGTTTTGTTTGTTTGTTTTTTATTCCACATGTGAATGAAAACATAGAAACAGCCTGTTTTTACAAATAGGACATCTGTGAACATATGAACATCCTCATACATAGCTCATTGTGGGCATGAGATGGTTGCATTTAGGTACATGCATAGGACTAGAATTTCTGGATCAGAGTATATGATGCTTCAGTTTCGTAAGACAATAAAAATTAATTTTCAGAAGGGACTGCACCAAATTACACTCCCACCAGCAGTGGACGGGAGATCTCACTGACCCACATTCTCACATACATTTAGTATTGTCAAAATTCTTAATTTTACTGCAGACTGCAGTTATTTTAGTCCAAAAGAAATAGCATTAATTACACTCTATGTGCCAGGCAATTTCATATGTACTGTCTCATTTTAACCCTGTACTACTGGCATCCTCATTTTATAGATTAATTTTGTTCAAAGACACAAAGCTCCCCCAACAGGCAGCCCTTCCTCCCAACCCAGTAGAGAAGCTGAAAATCTACCAACTGGGTTGGAGCAGCTCACTAAGGAGCAGAGAGGGGAGGAAACAGATCCAGGACATACATAACATGTGTTCTTAGCAGCTTCCAAAATACCCAGTGCTGAGACAGCTTTTAGGTGTTAAGGAAAGAATACAGACTTAGGAGGCCCAAAGGCCTGGAATGGAATCTATGTCCCGCTGCTTACTAGTTTAACAAAACAGAAAATTACAAGCCAGGTTTTTTGGGGGGGTTTTTTGGCTGCGTTTTGTCTTTGTGGCTGCACACAGGCTTTCTCTAGTTGCGGCAAGCGAGGGCTACTCTTCGTTGCGGTGCACGGGCTTCTCATTGCGGTGGCTTCTCTTCTTGTGGAGCACAGGCTCTAGGCACACAGGCTTCTGTAGTTGCAGCACACAAGTTCAGTAGTTGTGGCGCGTGGGCTCTAGGGCACATGGGCTTCAGTAGTTGTGGCACGTGGGCTCAGTTGTTGTGGCTCGTGGGCTCTAGAGTGCAGGCTCAGTAGTAGTGGCGCACGGGCTCAGCTGCTCCACGACATGTGGGATCTTCCAGGACCAGGGCTCGAACCCGTGTCCCCTGCATCGGCAGGCAGATTCTTAACCACTGCGCCACCAGGGAAGCCCCAATACAAGAAACTATTGAAAAAAATGATAAAGAAGAAGACCCACAGATATAGAGAACAAACGAGTGGTTACCTGTGGGGAGAAGAAAGGGGGGAGGGGCAACATAGGGATAAGGGATTAAAAAAAAGGTTATTATGGGATTAAATGAAATCATGTGTGTGAAACTTTGGAAGATTGTAAAGCACTATCGAATCTTTTAAATAAATTAATTTTTTAAAAAGAATAGAACACAGGACAACCATGTCCTTACATCACTAGACCACTTGACTATTGGGATTCCTTTCCACTGGTAACCATGGGCCACGCAGAGACCCCGCAACTCTCCATGATCTAACTGGCTTCCCACTTCCTCTTGTCCCACTCATCGTCCTCCCCATTAATCCCTCTGGCTCCAAATTCTTCCCCTTCCAATCTCTTCTCTGCTCTGCAGAACAATCATATCTCCCCACTCCTATTCCGAGACACTGCTTCAGACCTATCCTAGCCTATGCACAGCCAGGAAGGTTCTCAACAACACATTTCTTTCATAGTCAAATGATGAACCCCCTTAACATGCAGTCATATTAGTAAATAGCAGTTTCTGCTTGCCATTCCATTTCCCAGGCTTTGATTTCAATCCAAAAATAAACTAATTGTATTGGAGGCCATCCTAATGAACCACAGAATATATTAAAACTTTTCAGATGTCCAGTCTCAAATATGTTTTTCTCTGTGAAACTTTCCCTAGTTGCCCAGGTAATTGGTTCTTCCTCCTACCTTTTCCCAGGATTTATCTTTCTGTGGTGTTTATGGGGTTTTTTTTTCCCATTCCACCAGTCTGAGGATGGGAATCATATCTTATTCACCTCTGAAGCTAAACTCTGAAGCATCTATTGTAGAGTAGGCATACAGTAAATATTTGTCAAATCAATCATTCAATACCAATTAAGTCTGGTTAAGACTGAGAAGCAAGTTGTGACAACATGGTTGGAACTTGAGAGCATTATGCTAAGTGAAATAAGTCAGACGGAGAAAGACAAATACCACATGATTTCACTTGTATATGGAATATAAACAAACTAATAAGCAAACGAACAAACAGTAAATAAACAAACCAAACCCATCAAAAATAAACACATAGATACAGGAAACAGAGTAGTGGTTACCAGAGGAGAAGGGGTTGGGGAGAGTGAAATGGGTAAAAGGGATCAACTGTACACTGTTATGGAAACTCACTATTTGGTGGTGAGCGCACGGCAGGGTATAGAGTAGTAGAAATAGAACGTTGTACACGTGAAACTTACATAATGCTATAAATCAAAGTTACCTCAATAAAACAAAATTTTTAAAAATTGAAATGAATATTGACATAAAGAAACAATACTTTATCAGGCCATATAACCATCTCAAAAAAAAAATGAGCAGCAAATCAGATACTTAGTCCCAGACAACAAATGTGCAAATCCCTACAAGAGTGAAGCTGTAATGCCAGAAGTTAGAAATGGCCTTTTAAACCCACACAAACAACAAAACCAGAGAGCTTTTCAGTGCAGAAAGGTACAGAGTGTACCTTCGTTCAGCTTATTCTGGAGCAGGCTTTCTGCCAACCTTGGCTTTCTGCTTTCATCAATTCTGTTCTAGCTGTGCGGTCTCTGAAACTCACAGAGCCCACTTCACTCGGCGATGACTCACACTCACCATGTAACAAATTATTTCCATTTTGATATCATTTGGAGGCACTAGACAGAAAGACTATAAACCCGTCCTACAACAAAAGATGGTTTCTCAGTAGAAAGTTTTCACCCACCTCCTCTCTCAGCTAGTTTCCAAAGAATAATTATACAGCGAAACTTTAAGCTAACTGAAAATCATAGCTGTGTCTAATCATCCTTTATACGACATTGTACGCAAACTTGAGCTTAGTAAGTACTCAATACATACTGAAATACACGGAGATAACTATAAAGTAGTTTCAGCACAAGAGTAACTTTAACAAAATGTATATGTATATAGGTGTGTATATATCTGTACATGTATGGTGTATTTTCATACATATATACATACATATACATACACACATACGCAGAGAGAGAGTGAGCCTGCATTATAGACAGTAGTCAGTAGTGATGCTTGATCATTTATTGCCCTATATACACCACGCTATGTCATCTGTTTATCTGTTCATTCCATCAACATTTATTAAGTTACAGCATGCCAGGGAGAACTCAAGATGGGAGGAAAAGATTTCTTGTCTCTTTACAGCTGTCTCTGATTTTTCTCTCTGCTGGAGCAGAGAGGAAGAGGAGACAGAAAGATAACACAGCCTCCCCAGGGTTGAGGGAATCAGTATCTTGAGACGCCAGCTGCTTCAGGCCAGTCTCTTAACTTTACAGATGAGGAAGTTAGATCCTTGCCCGAGATCATCCAGAAAGAGGGTCACAGCAGGGCCAGGAATGGAGCTGTGTCTCTCTTTATTCATATTTCTGACTCCACTGCTTCTCAAAGTACGGTCCACAGACCAGCAGATTCCATGCCACCTGGGTACTTGCTCAAATGCAAATTCTTGGATCGCACCCTGGACCTACTGAATCAGATACTGGAGGGGTGAGGCCAGGCATTCTGTGTTTTCACAAGCCTTCCAGGTGATCCTGACGGTCACTCAAGTTTGAGGACTGCTATTGGAGTCTATACTAACTCTCAATGTTTCTACAGGCTATGGGGTTAACATTCAGGGTGTCTAACTCAGGGGTTGGCAAAGTTTTTCTGGAAAGGGCCTGATACTGAATATTTCAGGCTTCATAGGCTGTCTGGTCTCTGTCACAGCTACTTAACTCTGCCACTGCAGCACAGAAACAGTTATAGGCAATACTTACATGAATGGGCCTGGCCATGTTCTACTAAAACTTCGTTTATAGAAATAAGTACTTTGTTTATAGAAATATTATTATTTAAGAAATAATAATAGAATAATAGGGGTGGATGTGGCCTAGGGGCCATAGTTTGTCAAGCCCTGGTATCAAATGATTGGAGTAGATTCTTTAACCTCATAATTTAAATTCTCAGCCATTCTGGTTAATATCAAAATCGTTTAGCAACTTATGGCTTCTGTCCATGTCAATGTTGAATGTCAATATCTGTGTGTCAATGTTGGTGTCAGACTTCCCTGGTGGCGCAGTGGTTAAGAATCCGCCTGCCAATGCAGGGAACACGGGTTCCAGCCCTGGTCCGGGAAGATTCTACATGCTGCAGAGCAACTAAGCCCGTGCGCCACAACTACTGAGCCTGTGCTCTAGAGCCTGCAAGCCACAACTGCTGAGCCCACGTGCCACAACTACTGAAGCCCATGCGCCTAGAGCTCGTGCTCTGCAACAAGAGAAGCCACTGCAATAAGAAGCCCGCGCACCGCGAGGAAGAGTAGACCCCGCTCAACGCAATTAGAGAAGTCTGCGTGCAGCAACGAAGACCCCATGCAGCCATAAATAAATAAATTTATAAAGGAAAAAATATATATATATATATCTGTCTTTTCCCATTCAACTAACATGTGCTAAATGCCTCCTAAGTGCCAGATTCTGGGCATACAGAGATGAAAAGATCCATTCCATGCCTTCAAGTATGAGAATTTCATGCAGCAGAGAAGCAAGAAATCAAATCAAATGATACTGTTTTTGAATGTGGCCTTGTTGAAGAAAATGCCCACTTAAATGTGTGAATTTTACAGCTAAATATGTTGATTTTCCATTTATAAATGCACAAATAGCATGGTAATGCATAGTCCAAATTCTAAGCCAGCTGGGCTGGTAACTGGCAACCACTGATTTATTATACTCACAGATTCTGTGGGTCAGGAATTCAGACAGGGCAAATTGGGCGTGTCTGCAACCACGCCACAAAGTCTAGAGCCTTTATGGGGAAGACTTGCAACTGGGACATAGGAACTTTTGAAGTCTTCTTCATTCATGTGTCCAGTATCTGGGCTGACAAGATTCAAAGACTGAAGTAAACTGGCATCACTGGCCACACCCCCAGTATGTGGCCTTTCCGGGTGGCCTGGGCACCTCACAGCATGGTGGCCCCTGAGCTGGCAGACTTCTTACCCGGAAGCTCAGGGTTCCAAGACATTGTGTTCTAATGAGTGAGGTAAAAGCCCCATGGCCTTTTCTGATCAAACTTCAGAAGGCACACTCCATCATTTTGCCATATCCTGTTGACCAAAGCAACAGGAGCCCACCCAGATTCAAGAGAGGGAGGCATATACGCCTCTTAAGAGGAAGAGAGTCAAATAACTTTCATCTATGTTTTAAAACCACCAGTCAGAGGAACCAACAATGAGAAATGCCCTATCCCAGAGTAAGGGGGAATTTACGGAATTTTTAAAACTACAGATAATATGCTAAATCAAAACCAACTCTGCTAAAACTCCAGAATGAAAGAATAGGTCTAGAAGTTATTTAATTTGGATATACTCATTAAATAATGATCCTCCAAAAGAGAAATTTAGGAAATGTTTCCATCTGTCCATAAAACAAAAAAGACTATAGATGTTGCATAGAACTGAATGACCTGTAGACTATTGGCTTATCCACTAGTTTGATACGAGTGGCCATGCCAAGGCCAGGTGACTGGCCATCATCAAAGGATAGATGCTTGCAGCCCTCTACCAAGATGCCAGAGATCTCACTCATCAGAGAATAAGGATGGAATTTAAAGTATTTACTTGTAAATTTTCATGGGCGTGTCTTGAAAAGAAAAGAAGTGAACTTGAATCTTCCTTCTCTTGTGTCTGTTCTTCATTTAAAATTGCTTACTTCTTGAGAATTTAGCCCCAATTGAGAAATAACTCTATAACCCTTTAATATAGAAACTCAAAGAAATGTTTTTCTTGGTGAAATGAGTTGTTTATACATATTGTAGGGTTTTTTTCATCATTTGCTTAAGAAGTAGTTGGAACAATAAATGATTACAATTTTCTTAAGTGATTCCAACAGAAGAATTTGTTTTGAAAGAAGTTTAGCCTAGAGAAATACTTTCTAATTTGTCTGATTTTTTTTCTAAAAATAAGGAATCATTTTTCTAGTAAAAGAAGTGAGACTATTCAGTTTAGGACAATAAAGTGAGTGGGTGGAGATAATGCTAGTCTGTTCCTTTTAAAAATAGAACTATGCTTAGAGGACAAGCTTCAATACTGAATCTGAAATCATGGCCGTGTGGTTAGTCATAGCCTCCTACATATTTACAGCTATAAAAGGGCCCTTAGGAATTATCTAGTGCAACCCTGTGGTTTTGCAGATGACTAGACTCAAAGATGCCAAGAGTGGAAGAGACAGCTTCTGCTCACTAAATATTCCAGAAGTTCTCCTCCATTTCCCAGTCTCTCCTGAAGTGAGGCTGTGGCCATGTCACCAGTTCTGGCCCATGAGCCATGAGCAGAAGTGACATGTCACTTCCTGGCTAAATTAGTGAAGAGCTAATATGCACCCTCTGTCTCTTCTTCCCCTTGGAGACCCCCACGTTGAGATGGTAGAACCTCAGTATAAAAGCTGCCCAGATCTCTGAATCATCCCCTGGAAGAAAGCTGCCCTGGAGAGTTGCCCAATGCTCATCAGACTTTGCGTAAGCAAGAAACTAACCTTTGTGATATAAAGCTGCAGACATTTCAGGATTTATTTGTTCCTGCAGCTTGGTTTACCTGTCTTAACTGATGTAGCAAGCAAGTTGCTCAAGTTCGGTCAGCAAGTCAATGGCAGAGCTAAGATGAGAACCCAAGTCTCCTGAATTGTCAGTTCAGGACCATACTTTATAATCACGGAAGAGTCAGTGTAGGTACCACCACACCAGGTCATTAAGAGAAGGACCAGTCAGCCGAAGACAGAGACAGAATGTGGAATGGGCCAATAAAGATGTGGCACCCATAGATTGAGGTCCAGAACCAGAGAAGACACGGCCCAGAAGGACAGACGCCCCAGTGTTCAGCCTTCATATGGGACCAGAGAAGATGATCCCCAGCTGCGGGGACAGATGCTCAAGATTGTCCCCAGTGGTTCCTTTCTGCCCAATTTGTACATATTGGGTTGGCCAAAAAGTTCGTTTGGGTTTTTCTGTAACATGGAAAAACCTAACAGACTTTTTTGGCCAACCCAATATTTTTCAAGTTGATGACAATTGCCCCTAGACCCTGTAGCCCAGTTAGGAAGTTAAGTGCCCAAAAGGAAGTGTTCCCACCTTCTTATGTGTGTACAGCAGCCATTAAACACAAACAAGAACCGTATGCCTCAGACCCAGGTTAATTCAACACCACGTAGAATCTTTTAAAACAACAAATTGGGGTGAAAAAATATGAAGTTTTGGTTGCTAGGCAACATCAGTACAAAGCTCTTCCCTTCTCTTCAAGAACGTTCTCTCCATCTTCATGGACAAAAAGTCAAAGTGTCCTCAGCAACAGGCATATATTTTGGTTGTGACATCAATAGACACCAAATTGAATTTTTCCTGAAAACAACATAGTGCATTGCGTCAAGCACCTCACAGTTCCAAATCACTACCCTCTGTGCACAGGATGACGTTTCCTGTTCTGAAATATTTATTTTTCTCTGCACAAACAAGTTAGATGGCTACCTTTGGGCAGTAATCGAAATAGGAGTAGAGATTTTGCAAATTCATGCAGGAGGGGCGTAGCTATGACCCATTCTCTGTCTGCATGTCAGGCAGCTTCAGACAAAGGGAAGTCTCTCTCCCAGTCCCCTCTTGAGAAATGGAAGCTTTACCCCTGCACTGACCTCTTTAGATACATACACTTACTCAAGTGTGAACAGAACTAAAGCTAGCAATAAGCATGGAGACCCCATCTCTGCAACAGTCTAGAACACTTTCTGCAGACCCTCTGGGTTACACAGCCTCTTGCATTCCTTTGCCCAGGTTCTCCTTTCCCCCCTTTCACTTTCAGCTTCACTTCACCCTCTGGCCCTGCTAGTTATCTCAGCATCCTTTGCCCAATTGCCCAACATCTATTTTAGACCTAATTCCCAGGATGAATCTTACCAACATAATTGGAGTTCATTTTTGCTATTAGCCCCCAGCTCCAAACAAAAGGGCAACTTCCTGGAAGATGAGGGAATGAAAATGCACCTTAAGGGGTATCATCGAAAGTGCAGCTGCCCTACAGATGCCACTAGACCTGAAAAGAACCTGAAAAGAACCTGAAAAGAATTAGGATGGTCTCCATAGCATTTCCCTCCGGGACACAGAGAATTTCTCAACCTAGAGTTTCTGAAAAACTCACTATGTGTAAGACACTGTCAGAAGTGTAAAGAACATAAGAGAAGAAACATTATGGTTCTAGAGGAAATAAGACTAACACATAAGAAGGCAGCCCTGGCTATTCACAGCATCCAATTTTGCCTTTATGAAAAGTTTACAAGAGATAAGGAAGCCAGAGAAAGGGAGACAGAAGATAACTTTAGAGACGGCATTGGACCACTTGGTGTTATCAAACGCCAGATTCCCAGTGACCCTCTTGTTGTCCAGGAAGAGGGGCAAAGGCACTTCCACGAATGTCCCCAGAGCTCTGTCCGAGGCACTTGGAGGAAACAGGGACCTGTTAATCCTGACTCTCTAGCTGGGCCTCTTTGTTGATTCCTCCCAGGCTTGATTTCTGAATGTTTTTCTCGATCGGGGTCGTGCTCTCATTGCTCTCATCCCTGTAGAATTTTCCTGCTTCATTGCCAATACCTTCCCTGATTCCCTCTCCCTCCACCCCATCTAGCTGCTGGAACTGGTTGCCCACATTAGGTGACCTCAGCACATTCCCTCCCTGCCTGCCTTCTGTCTTCCCTCCCCAAAACCAGGTGTATGTTAGACAGCACACTGGTAAGCCCCGGGAACATGAAAACAGAAAAAACATCGCCCCTGTCTTTAAGGGGCTTATCATCCAAAACAGGCAACCAACACATAAAGTTATAAGTCCCACTGAGGCTAACAGCTGACCAACTTGGATGCTCTAGGTTGGGCAATACACGCATGGCAACAGGTAATTTTTTCAGTTCATTTCAGCTGAATCTGGTGCAAGCATAACCACCCATGCAGCAAAAAGCTTCCCATCAAGAAAGTTCAGTTCCTATCACATCCTTCAGGCAAGGATAATGCTTGAATAATACAGTAATAATACAGTATTCTGAGCACACGGCGTTTTTAGGCACAGAAAACTTGCTCATTTAAGATGTAGGATTGAAAGGCAATTCATTCAAAGGGGCTTGTGGTCTTTTGCTGTTTCTGGTCTCCCCACCTCTCCCTCTCACCCTGCCACCAACCTCACCACATACACACACACATACACACACACACACACTCTCTCTCTCTCTCTTTCTCTCTCTCTCCCCTCCAGCCATTTTTCATGCAATATGCTTTGTAAATTTCAAGGGTAATTCACAAACACTAAATATTCCTGTTGTGTCTGACTTCACTCCTTTTCCCTGTGGGAATAAGACACTCTGGGTACCACAGGCCAGCACATGTGCTGCATATCCCTTTCCCTCACCTCCCCACACTGTCATGGAAGTGAGGCCAGCACCCAGGCAGAAATAAAGCCAGGACCCAGTCAAGAAGCTGTCTCTTCATCTTAGCACTGCCCAAACTTGTGTACCCCTGAAGCAGCTTATTTTCCATTTCTGACGAGTGTTCTTGTAAGCACAGACCTAAGATCTGTGTAAAGTCGAGGCAGATTACATCCCTGGCTTCCTCTCCATCAATCTGGCTTACGATGTCCCTGAAAAAGTTGATTGGTCTGCCAGGATTTATACTTTATGGGGTCTCACATTATCACCCTGAAATCTGTTTTTCTCCAAGGGCTTTCAGACACATACCAGTTTCTTCAACATTTCTTCAAGTAGAGAAGTGCATCTTTGAGGATCTTCTCATCCACACTGAACTCTTACAGAAATGAGGGCTCTGTGTGTGACTGATTTAGTAGAATAAGTTCATGGCCTGAGCAAACTGCCGGCATTGCACAGAATGGTGATTAGTGGAAGTCGTGACAAATGGCATCCGTCTGTATACGTTGTAAACTGGCTTAATAGTTGAACCCGAACTTTTAATTCTAAAGTAGGTAACTAATGAATAGAAAGTTTGTTCTATTAAAACAGGCTCAATTCTGAGGGCAGGAATCTCCTGAGGTGATCAAGAGATGGCTTAGATGACTCTAGTAGACCAAACAGTTGCACGATAGACGACTGAAATGCATACTATCAAGGAGCAGTGAATAATACGTCCTTCTGTTTATGGAATCTTAGAACCAAGTCCCGTTTTCCAACATGACCTAGCTCTACTGGTGTTCTTTCTTAGAATGACCAAGCTCTAAATATTTTAGTGTGAGCACTTTCAGTAGGAGAAAAGTGCTTTTTTAATTATATTTTTTTGCAATGACTGTTAGTATGAATAAGTTCCTTTCTGAAGACCCTAAGCTAGTTTGGGGGTTTTTTGTGATTAATCTCTAGACTCATCCACCAAAAAGATAGGTATGTATTTACAGCAAAGTTCAATAATATTTTGGAAATGATCGGAATGCTAGAGTCCTAATATGTCCAATATGTACTGCTTTCCTACTGCCCTGCAAGTTTTCCTACATTAAAATATATTGTCTAAGCAGAAAAAAGCACCTATATTGATCAACCAGAATTTATAGAGAACTAGCCCCGTACCAGCACTTTGAGATTAGTTTGGGGAGGAATATACAAAAGAATCATATGATGTGGTATCTGTTCCTAGTAAGATTACTATCTGCTTGAGAAACAAAGTCAACCAATGAACTTGCTGAAGGACATTTAACGTTTAAATTGTGTGACCCTGTCCTGCTATAGCACAAGGTTAGGATGAAGAACACATTGAAAGGAACTGGAATGGATATTTGCCCATTTCAGGGATTTGCTCTGCACTTCCTTCAACCAGAGAGAACCCTGGCCAAACCTCAAAATCAAGGTCAATGCCCCCCTCTCAGTGAATCCTTCATGAGTCCTCTTGGTCAGCATTACTTATTCCTTTTGCCAAACTCATAAGTAGCACTTTGCTTGTACTTCTATTAAAATCATTACTTGATTCTGCTTTGATTTAGAGTTAACTAGTAAATATCTATCTCTTAATATCTATCTCTCCTGATAAGCTGCTTGAAGGTATAGATCAAGATTCTCCCCCAAACCAGCACCTTGGTTTTTTTTAATATATTGTCACTGTTCAATAAACATTTGTTGATTTTATTTACTTTTGCCATAATACGAAGATTGTACTTTCATGGAATAATTCATGTGCTGTTTTCATATTAGTGTCCTATTGACTATGGGAGTTCTAGTTGAAATAAGATATGTAAAGTTCTAATATACCTACTGTTCACCATTAAAGTACACATATTCATGTTTTTGATAATGTATTTCTTTCCCCTATACATTATGCATCAGATATTCTCCCACAGAATAAAAATGAATTCAATCCAAAAAATTATAATATTATGCTAATAGCATCATAAAGTTATTTTTTTCCTTCTTTAACATTCACATTTGGAAGTAAGAGCCTGGTTAAGTACAAGGAAGCTCTTAAACCATATATGACACATTTAGAATATTTTTGGGGAAAAGTTCTTTTTTTTAAAGCAGTATTATTATGTCATATTAATAATATCGAACATTTATGATACACTTACTGGTTGCCAGACACTGTGTTAAGCCTTTTACATGAATTATCTCATTAATTTATCACAAAAATTCAGATTCCAATATTTTTTTGTTGTTATCACTTATGCTCTTCCCCTGTCCTTGTGAGTTTGTCTTTTAAAAAGCTTTTTGTTTTGTTTTAGTGGAATTGCTGAAGGGAAAAAATATGATGTTTGCGTTCAGTCTGCCTTCTTAGCCTGACCAGAACCCAATGTTTATTAAAATGAAGGCATTTTTAGGACAGTGATCAAGAGAGCAGGCTCTGAAGACAGACTGCCTGAGTTTGAATCCCTATTCTAAAAATTATTAACTGTGAGACCCTTAGATATTATTCAGAGTGAAAAAAGAATTTTAAAATGGCTTTAAATGCCTCAGAGAAATAAGAGAGAGTTTACATCCATGAAATAAAGACAGAGTGCTATTTTAAAACAAAGAAACAAGTAAATATTCAAGAAACAAAAATCGCTCCTGGAAATTAAAACATAGTAAAAACACGATAGCACAAGTTTAAAAATCAGTTGAAGTGCCGTAAGATAAAGTTGAGGAAATCTCCTGAAAAGATAATGATACAGAAAGTATGAAAGAAAAGCAAGGGAAAATTAGAAGACAAGTCTAGCAGTTGAACCTCAAATGAAAGAAATTTCATAAAGAGAGAGTAGAGAAAATGGATGGGGAGGAAGTCATCAATGAAATAATGCAAGAAAATAACAAGAACTGAAGTGTGTGAATTTCCAGAGTGCAGGGGACTCTCTTTAAAAACTGCTGCCTGGATAACCTAGGAACATTCAATCACCCATCCAAGGGGCGCCTCTTGCTTTGGCATTCTCCTGCCTTGTGGAAATAGTCCACAATGAGTTTTGAAGCAGAAAATACAGAGCAACAAACAACTCTGAACATTTTTTTGCCAGAGATCCTGTACCTGCTCCACACAACAGCCTTGCCAAGTGCCCTGACTGTCCCAAGTCCCATGTTCCCCTGGACTCACTCTAGGCCTTACCATGACTTCCCCAAAGGGGTTATTTTATCAGGAGAGCAGAAGCCCAGCTCTGACCCAGAGGTCAACTCATTCTCCCCTAGGAGCCTTCATCTGGCTGTAGTGTATCACCCCTTCCTCACACAGCTAGGGTATGCTCTCTACTCAGTTTTTCAAAATCAAACAATGTGTCACTGGGGATATATATTTGCATGATAAAACCAGAAAGAAAAGCAAGATCATTATTAACACAAAAGCCAGCATTTGACTTACTTCTGGGGGAAGGACGGCAATGTACTCAGGGAGGAGCAAACAGGGCAATAGGGGTTGCAGGGCTGGGGGGCGGGGAGGGTGTCTACAGGTCTGGGACTGAGAATGTTCCATTTCTTAACCTGAGTGGTGACTATATGGCATTCATTTCATCATTATTCTTTAACTTGCATATGTATGTTTTATATATTCTTCTTTGTAAAGGATACAATTCACAGTTTAAAAAACATTAATAATAAGATGACTGGACCTCAGGTCAGAATACATGAGGCCTATCTCTACCTCTAACTGCCCATATGACTTTAGGCAATTCACTTCTTATGAGACCCTATTTCCTCAACTGCCAATAAAGATAATCTCTCTTCCACCCACCTCAACATGGGTGCTGTGAGAGGAAATAGCACCATATAATTGAAAGTGCTTTGTAGTATAGACACTACAAAGTAATATAAAAGCAGAGGTATTGGTATTATGGCAAGAGACTTTGCTAGGGAGAGCTGTAAATAGAGTATCCCCATGTTAGGGCCAATGTACCCCATGCCTCCTGTGTATCCCAGAGGTTGTTATCAGGCTCTTTGTTGTTCTTGGATATCCTTGGTTGGATCACAAATACTTGTTCTCTTGGGAATGACTGGGTGAAATAAAAGTTTTGCCATTGACTGCTCTTTCTAGAGAGAAGCCACAAAATTTATATCCTTAGGTACATCTTAACAATAATCTTAGTTGCTGGGCTTGATCATTATGGAAAAAATCTTTGTAAACTGTTTTAGTCAAAGGACCTAAGAACAGGGTGAGTCTTGTCCATAAAACAATGTACTTGGAAGAACTTGGAGAAAGTTGAGTTATGTAGCCATCACCAGGCTTTTGTTTTCTTCTTACGTGCACTAAAGAGAAAGCCAGAAATGGAAATATTTTTTGTTAAGAACTTGTTACAGGTTGAATTATGTCCCTCCAAAATTTATAGGCCGAAGTCCTAAACCCCAGTACCTCAAAATGTGACCTTGTTTGAAAATAGGGTCATTCAAGATGTAATTCGTTATGATGAGATCATTAGGGTGGGCCCTAATCCAATACGACTGGTGGCCTTATTGTAGACTGAAAAAAAATTCACAACGTGAGAGTTGTGAGTTAAGTTTCATTTGGGGCAGATGAGGACTATAGCCCGGGAGACAGCATTTCAGATGGCTCTGAGAAACTGCTCCAAAGAGGTAGTGGGGAAGGTCAGTGTTATACACAATTTTAGTGAAGGGGTTACTTGCATCAAGCACACATTTTGGCAGAGGCTCGCTGCTAGTCACAAGGAGCAGATGTCACCAGTGATGATGGTTTAGAACTTTTCTAGATTTGAGAAGATGCAAGAATTGGGCTCATAAAATCTTCTCCTGGAAATATCTAACTATCTGAAGACCTGTTCTGCCAGTTTTTCCCAGAGCACAGAGTGCCTCATTCCTGATCTCCACCCTGAACTCCTCTCAGGGGTGTTGAAGGTCAGCGGCCACACCAGCTCATGATTTAATCCTTGTAGAGGTAGATGGCAACTGCCAATTTGTAGTTGGCATTGTAAAAGGGGAAATTAGGACACAGAGACAGGTACAGAGAGCAGCTAAGGAATGTCTGAGGCTACCAAAAGCTAGGCGAGAGGGCTGGAACCCTTTCTCCCTCACACCTCTCAGAGGAACCAACCCCTGCTGCCACCTTGATATTGGACTTCCAGCCTCCATACTGGGGAAAGAATACATTTCTGTTACTTAAGCTACCCAGCGTGTGGTATTTTGTTACAGCAGCCCTCAAAGTGAATACAGAAGTAAAGGGGAGACGAAAAGCATTTCTATATTGTCTGTGTGGAACTGAATCTCTCCCTTGTGAAGTTTTTCTGTATTTTCCCTTCTGTTTGGCCTCCAGTGTCTTGTGGGTCTCCCAGACCCAGAAGTTGAAATGTGAGCCATCTGCAGGCAGAGGAGGCCATGCCTGCCAAGGGTCCTGCGTGCCTTTCATTCCTATGACCGTGCAAAAATTGGCTTCCCCTGCATCACAGACTTAGGATATGGAAAAAACATCCAAGCTCCAGACACCTGTTTCCTCACCGATTGTAACCATTTGTGCTGAGGATCCAGGCAGTCCAGGTTGGCCCAGCCCAATCCCACAGGGACCCTGACTGCAGCCTTCTCCCCAGCAGCGCTCAGCACCCAACCCAGAAAAGCAGCCTGCTTATCCAGACCCAGCCCCAGTCCTGCACCCTCAAGTCTGCCCCCCCAATCCTGCAGCTGCTTCCCTAAACAAGCCTCCCCCAAACAGTCCTTGCTGCTTTTCCTCCCCTCTTGCCATTCACCAAAATAAATTTAAAGAATGGTTCCTCGTGCTTCTCAACTCTGGCTGTATATTAGTCTCCTTTGGGGTGGTTTGTTTTTTTTTTTAAATGGAGATGTCTGGGCCCGACCCCAGATCACTTCAAGCAGAGTCTCTGGTTGGGGGCTGCAGTATAATATAAATATATACTTGGTCTTTGTGCCTGGTTCCAGGCACAGAGATCCTAAACGCCCTGGAGTTTCCTGAGTGATAGGAGTGTCTTTGTTATTCACAGCTTATTCATAGCAAGCCCTTTTGGGCCACATCTGAGTTTATGCTAATGAGGTGACTCAGGATGGGGCCCCTAGGTAGATTCAGGATGGGGGCTGGTCACCAGAAAGACCAAACTTGGATTAGAGGGTTGGAACTTTCAGCTCCCACTCTCCAATTTCTAGAGAGGGGAGGGAGGCTGGACACTGAGTTCAATAAAAGCTCTTGAGATTCTGAGAGCCCCTAGATGAATGAACGCTTCAAGATGGTGGGACAGGTGTGCCTGGAGAGGGCATGGATGCCCCTCCCCTTCCTCCGCACTTCGCCCTGTGTATATCTTCACTTGGCACTTCCTGAGTTGTATCTTTGTAATAAAGCTGTAATCACAAGTAGACCCCTTTCCTGAGCCATCTGAGCCATTCTAGTGAACCATCAGACTTGACTACTACCCCAAAGTGGCTGACCCCGAAGTCAGCCAAAGTGTGGGTCACCTGGGAACCCATCTTGCAGCTGATGTAGGGGCTGTCTGGTGGGACTGAGCCCTTGACTTGTGAGATACCATGCTAACCCCAGGTGGATACGTCAGAGTTGAGTTGAGTTGCAGGACACCCAGTTGGTGTCCAAAGAGTTGGGGAATTGGTCAGAGTCGGGAAAAACTACAGGGGCAGCAGCAGTTATGAAATGTGCCACTCAGCTCTCCTTCAGAGAACCTGCAGAGGGGAGGTTATCCCAGTTGTCTGGTGGTCCCCCTGCCTCCCTCTGGATATCACCCCACATTTGTCCTGTTTACCAACTTGTCCCAATTTGTCCAGGACATTCCCAGTTTTAGCACAAAAGTCCCAGGTCCTGGTAACCCTTTCAGTCCCAGGCAAACCAGGACAGCCGGTAACTCTATGACATGTGCATGCATGCACACTGCTCCAGCCAATACTGCACCCTGTGGGCTACTAGATCTAGCTCATTCCTGCTGGATGCAGGAACCTTCTGACAGGCAACCTGTCCTCGGGCCCTTCCCACCAGCCTGGCCTAGGTGTTCCCATCACTGTGCTGCCGCCCTGAGGCTCTTCGTACCCAACCCTTCTCTCCCTACCCCTCTCTTTTCACAGGTGTCAGACCTGTACCATGATCTGATGGCTCTCCCTGCCCACTCCCGCTCTTCCTTTCTTCATCTTTCACAAGCATTTCTGTTAGGGGAACTGCTGACCAAAACCCCCTGCCCTGGCCAGGCCTGATAGTAACCATTTGTATGAGTTATCTTACAACAGGAGGTTCTTGTAAGGAATGCAGAGCTAACAAGCTATCACCAACTGGAAGAATTCGGGAAAGGTCAAAAGGAGAGAGGAGACGCCAGTCCCTATGTCCTACAAACGTCCCAGAATCCTCCTCACTGGAATCCATCTTGGCTGAGTGATGCGCGCCACCAAGGACCCTACGTCTGAATGATTGGCCAGAGACAACCCGGAAACTAACCTCATGACCATAAAACCCGAGACTGTGAGCCACGTGGCAGAGAAGTTCGCCTGGGTTCCCTCACCCTGCTGCTCTCCACTCAGGCGCCCCTCCCCCATAAAGTCTCTTCCTGCAACATTTCCTCCAATAAACTCTTGCCTATCTATTCCTGTTTTGGCATCTGATTCTCAGAGGACCAGAACCGACACAGGAATACATTTATCAGCATTTTAAAAATCTCCTTAAGTGACTGTAGTATCGGCCAGGTTTGGGAACCAGTGTCCAGGTGTGCTCACTACCGATGTGACTTCTGACAGTCTAATGGAAAGACCAACATGTGAACGCATAATTACAGCTCAGCATAGAAAATGCAGCAATAAAGATGTGAGCAGAATGTTCTGGAAGCACCGAGGAAGGAGTGACTAAATTGCTCTCATGACATAGGGGAGGGTTTCAGTTTCCAGTACTGATAGACAACAGACATCTCTTGGGCTCTAAGTAGAGAATTCCTATTTTTCCCATCATATCACACCACTGTGATAAAATCATCATGTATTATGAACACAAACTCTGAGATGTTTTTGCTCACAACACTCCTGGCCACCAAATACACAGGGAGTTTTCCCACATCAACCAGTTCTCTCCCTCTCTGGACACCAACTGAGTTTCTGACAATTCATTTCAATTCTGACACCAGCTACTCAGAGTTAGCACTGATTCCACAGGTTAAGGGCTCAGTCCCACAAGACTGCCCCTGCTTCAGAGACCAATCTCAAGTTCCAGGTTGTCACCTGTGCTTCTGACTGACCGGTTATAAATCAGGGGTTCCCACAACCCCCT
Organism: Neophocaena asiaeorientalis asiaeorientalis; assembly: GCF_003031525.2. Lineage (NCBI taxonomy): Eukaryota > Metazoa > Chordata > Mammalia > Artiodactyla > Phocoenidae > Neophocaena > Neophocaena asiaeorientalis. The sequence continues at coordinate 2,962,719 of NW_020171825.1, read as the reverse complement.
GCTCGGATTGGATAATTTGTTGGAATGGTTCATAGAAAGGAAAAGATTTTACTTACTATTACTGGTTTGTTATAAAGAATACAACTCAGGAACAGCCAAATGGAGGAGATGCATAGGGCAAGGTATGGGGGGAAGTACTTGAAGCTTCCATGCCCTCTCCAGGTGTGTCACCCTCCCAGCACCTTGATGTGTTCACCAACCTAGAAGCCCTCCAAACCATCATTTAGATATGGACATGTCATTACCTAGGTGTAATTGATTAAATCATTGCCCATTGAGGATTAACTCGATCTCCAGCCCCTCAGACCTCCCTAGAGGCTGAGGGGTGGGATTGAAAGGTCCAAGCCTCTAATCACGTGGTTGGTTCCTCTGGCAACCAGAGCCCACCCTGAAGCTCTCCAGGGTCCCTCGGAGAGTCAGCTCACTAGCATACACTCAGGTATGGGGCTTATTATAAATAACAAAAGATGCTCCTCTCCTGTCACTAAGAAAATTCCAAGAGTTTTAGGAGTTCTAGTGTCAGGAACCATGAACAAATGCCAAATATTAAACAAAGATGTTCCTATCACTCAAGAAATTCCAAGAGTTTTAAAAGCTCTGTGCCAGAAACTGGGAACAATGGCTAAATATATATTCCTTATTACATCATAATATCACACAAACTCACGAGACTCAGATTTGATTCCCTGAGAGTTCTATTGAAATCAGTAGAAAGAAAACTACCTCAGTCAGTACCTCAATTTGACTACCTCAAATAGCAAGAGAAAGTGGGGTGTGTGTGTGTGTGTGTGTGTGTGTGTGTGTGTGTGTGTGTAGCCTTGCATCCATAGGGCCAAACCTGCCACGCTATCAACACACATACTTTAGAAATGTAGAGATTTTTACATCAACTGTCTCCAGTCATTTCTGGTTTTCCTTTTAAAAAATGTATCACTAATTATGGGATAGTTATCCCAGCTGGAAGCCTTTTATCCTTGCTGGATACAGCCATTTCCCTGCAAGGCTAAAAACCAGATAAGTGCTATGTGTGGCATTTAAAAAGTCAAAGATTACACAAGGTCACATGTGAATCACTTTTTTCCCTAATGAATGCATTATTTTGATGTTCCAAGAAAAGTGTTCTAATACATATTTTCTTTTAGCTTCAATTATTAAGCAGTTTAAAACAGAGGGCTGCATCACATCCCACCAGACTGACAATCTCCCAGATAGCTTCACAGGAGCATAGCTAAGCAGCTCTTCATAAATGTGGGATAAAAAGAGAAGAAAAAAGAAAACACAGATATTTTCTTTAGCATTTTTCATTCTAACTGTCATCTGAAGTTGGAAGAAGAGTGGCCACAGTAATTGTTTTGGGGACAAGTTTTGTTTTCTTTTGTTTTTTTTAACATGGCAACATGTATAGAACATAAAATTTACCATTAACAGCATCTGATCCTTTTCATAGAATATAGCCCTCTGGCATCATATTGCATGTTCGCATCCTGTCCCCTGACACACGCACATACACAGTCACTCAGGTCACTCATACACACACTCACAACACGTGTGCACTCCTAACCTCACCTTGGGGATCCTGACACCTAATTGAAACATGACGGCCATCAGGAGGTTAGCGGACACGAACCAGTGAGAGGAAGCGTCTGTAGGGAAAGAGGACACAAGATTTGTCCCTGTTGGGGAGAAAACAGATGCCTGAAAATCTAAAACAATGACAGGGGTTGATTTGCATAGAATTGATTTGTGGAGAACCAAAGTACAATCATGTTTCTTTAGCTGTCCATGGTTCCTTAGCACAAAACTAGGACTGAATGTGGAGTTTCAGAAACATCGAAGGAAACAACTGCCCACATTTGCCTCCTTCTGAAGCCACCTCCACATCTCCTGGTGCTTTTCATAAGCAAATATCTTAACATCAGAGTCTGTCCTCATCTCTCTTAACTTCCAAGCATTCCTCAACCCAGTGCAACCTGGCTTCATTCCACAGCACTGCCCTGACACAGTTCCTCGTAATTATCCCCTAATGACCAGCCCAAGGCTTTATTTATTTATTTATTTATTTGCAGTACACGGGCCTCTCACCGCCGCGGCCTCTCCCGTTGCAGAGCACAGGCTCCGGACGCGCACGCTCAGCGGCCATGGCTCACGGGCCCAGCCGCTCCGCGGCATGTGGGATCCTCCCGGACCGGGACACGAACCCGTGTCCCCTGCATCAGCAGGCGGACTCTCAACCACTGCGCCACCAGGGAAGCCCTAATGCTTTATTTTGTGATCCTCTGCCTAGTTGAAGCCTCTACAGCACATGACAAATGGCCCGGAACGCCCCGCCCTTAGGTTCTAGAACGCCCCGCCCCTTAGGTTCTAGCACGCCCCGCCCTTTAGGTTCTAGCCACTACTCTCCTGCAGCTCTTTCTCTGGCTGCTTCTTCTGCTTGCCCTTGAGTGTCTGAATCCCCAGCTTCCTTCCTGGCCTCCTTCTCTTACTTATTCTACACTCTTCTTGGATAATCTCCTACATTGTCTTGGCTTCTGCTTCTATCCTTGAGGCAGGAGATAGATGGGCCCCAGTCTGAGCAGCTGGGGTCTGTCCCCAGTGGACAGACACTTCAAAATAGCAGGAGCAAGAGAGGAGCTGAGCCCTGCCCAGATAAAAGATGGACACCACGTATTTCTTATTCTCGAGGTCGACCTTCTCGACTACACATGCACAGAAAGGCTCCTCGGAGGTCAAAAAGGGAGTGATGTCAGCCTACCCATAGTCCTCTTCGCTAGAATCCATCTTGGCTAAGAGATGCGTGCGCATATGTGGGAGACCCTGAGATAAAATAAGTACGGACTCAGAGCCAAACAAAGCAAGATGATTAGCCAAAGGAAACCCAGAAGAAATTTCCCATATAAGTGATTCAAACTACCACGTGGGCACGACTCTTTCTCTGTGTCCGCCCAAGTGCCTATCCACACGTACCCCTTTTCTGCCTAATAAACACTTTACTTATTTCACTACTTTCCATTTCTTTGTGGAAATTCGTTTTCTGCAAAGCCATATGGGCCAGGGCCTTGTCACTGGACACTGGTCTAGTGGCTAGGATTCAGCACTCTCACTGCCAAGACCTGACGTCAATCTCTGGCCGGGAACCGAAATCCTGTTTCTAGCTGCTGCAGGCCGAGGCCACCCGACATCATCCTGAGAACTCCCAAACCATCTCCTGACCTGACTGCTCCCCATTGGTCCTGGTCTACGTCCCCAGACACCCACAGACATCTCTTCCTCTCTACCTTACTAATATCACATACTGAGCACGTCCAAAACCAAACTAAAAATAAATAAATGAAACACCACAAAAATCTCTGTCCCCTGTAGTATTCTTTCTTTATATGTGTTAATAGCACTTAGTCACAGTGACAAAGCACCACAGACTCGGTGGCTTAAACAACAGATATTCATATCTCACAAGTCTGGAGGCTGGAAAGTCCAAGATCAAGGTGCCAGCAGACTCTGTTTATGGTGAGAGCTCTCTTCCTGTCTGGCAGATGGCTGCCCTCTAACTATGTGCTCACATGAGCGGGAGAGAGAGAGAGAGACACACACACACACACACACACACAGAGAGACAGAGACAGAGACAGAGACAGAGAGAGCTCTTGAGCCTTCTCTTATAAGAACACTAATCTTTTTAGATCAGGGCCACCCTTATGCACTTCTTTTACCTTAATTACCTTCTAAAGGTCCTATTTCCAAATACAGTCACATTGGGGGTTAGGACTTCAACACACAAATTGTGGGACACAATTCAGTCCATAGCAGGCACCATGTCCCAAGTTAGTTTGCATCCTTGACCCTTCCTCTCCACCACAGCCAATGGGACACCCCAAGTTATGAGTTGCTGGCCCTAAATTTCTCTTTAGCCCATTCCTTCCTTCCACTTCCACCTTTACACTTCCAGTTCAGGGTCCCTTGTGCCTCGCCTAGGCCACTCCCTTTGGTTGAACAGCGGTTCTTCCTCCACTGTCTTTCCACTGTGGTGCTGCCAGGTCAGCATCGCAAATAACAGAACGGGTCAGGTTATCCATAACCTGTTGGTGCCACAGTGTTCCCCTATATATCCCTCATCTAACCGCCTGGTCTCATTTCCAGCCGTAGTCCCCATGCACCCATGCATCATGTTCTGGCCACGCTGAGCTTCTAGCTGTCCCAGCATGTGCCACCCACCTTCACACCACCTTCCTTCCTTCCTTGCTTTAGCCAGGATTTCCTGCTACTTGGAATGAGCAAATAGCTCATTCCTCCTTCACTTGAGTTCATACCCACCTTTCAGGCCCCAGTTAAATATCATCTCCAAGGAGCATTTCTCGGCCCCCTGGGCTTAGCTGTCCCAGCACCCTATTCACATCCCTGTTGCAGCACCTGCCATATTCATCCATCCATCTCCCCATCAGACCTGCGGTTCCTTATGAGTAGTGACGGATTCTCTCTTGATCCTGAACACCTGAGCTCCACCCAGAATAAGTATTTGATAAATGTAAGTGGAAGTGGAGTGTGTTTCATGAATGTCAGGGGCAGGCATGCTGTACAAACTTTGCACTTAACTTTTCTCACTTAAAAAAGTAAAAAAATATTTTATCTTATTAAATGTTAAAATCTTAAAAATAATATTAAAATATTTTCAATTATATTGAAATATCAGTCCATATTTGTATGGACCATTTAATTCTTCTGAATACAGAATATTAGACTTTAAATACAGATGCATTCCTTTTATGTATATAATAATGCTAATATTTTAATTAAGAATACCTCCTGTATTATAAATCAATTTTTCCATTCTCAAAAGAAATGTACGTTACAACTAGGATACTTCATGTGGGATTCAAATATGATTTTAAGTCAATTATATAAAGGCAAGGACCATTATATTTTAGTGTCACTCAGCTTTAATATTTGTTTGAGGTTTAATTTTAAAGAAACCTAAAAGAAAAAGGTTACCAACGTCCTCAATTTAAAGCTCCTCCTGGGATGAGTGGTCTGACCTCTAGTCCAGAGCACCAGGATTTCTAAAGATTGTATAAAAGGTGGGTTGACATTAAAACAAAAGTCTTCTCAATTAGCCAGAATAAATCTCTGTGTGTTGCTGGGGACATGCTTCAAGAACAGCATCTCTTTTCACCAGAATCCTTTGAAATATCTATCAGAGGTGGAAAGGGAGACAAAACTACATGGAATCATGTGAGGAAGACAGAGCAGGGAATATCAGGTGGCCTTTACAGGAAGCGCCTCTTACCTATTAAGCCAGATTTTATAAAACCAAGTGGCCGCGTGAAAGATTTTTCGTGAGCAGAATTCCTATGGTGAAGAGATTCAAAGACACAGAAACATTCAGGAATCAGGACATTTCTACCACCTTAGATGATGCGTCAGTGTTCCCTCTAATTAACATCATCTGGGAGCTTTTGCTTAATGATGAAGGGGAGGAAATCACTATCTCTGAAATGAGAGAAGTCTCAGGCAGAACAGAGCTAGACCTCCCGGTACCAAGACTGGGTCCTGAGCAGTCCAGAAACATGGTACTTCTCTCACGGCTGAATAAGGATTTGTCTGCATCAAGGCACTGATTCTGTGAAATTAAGAGGTCTGACTACCAGGGCTCAGCCGTGCTGGGGAACAGGAGAGTGGCAGGGGCTTGTTTGCTCCACAGGGTGTTTGCAGCTTGGGACTCCAGTGTTTGCACCTTCCGCAGGGGCAGGAACGTGTCTGGCTTGTGTTTATGTGTTGGTGTGCACCCCACGCCCTGTGCTGGCCAGATCCTGGTGGTAGATTTCTCTCTTCCTACTTCCTGCTTCCAAAACTGCTCCAAACCTCACCAACGTCTCACTGCCCAATTGCTTCTCATCCCAACGCTTTTGCCTGTGCCGCCCCTATTGCCTGGAATGCCATTTTGACATCCCACCCCAGCCCCTTCACCTGGCAACTTTTTCTTCAATTCCTAAAATTCGGCTCTGTCACCTCCTCCAGGAAGCCTTCTCTGATCCTCCTCCCCAAGGCTGAGTCACGGTCCTTCTGGAAGCTGTTAGGAAGACTGTTCTGCGCCTTCTGGCAGTATCTGGTGTTCATTGGCTCATAGAAGCATCACCCCAATCTCCGCCTTTACCTTCACATGGCGTTCTCCCTATGTGCCTACGTGTTTCCAAAGTTCCCCTTCTTACAAAGACACCAGTCATATTGGATTAGGACCCACCCTAATGACCTCGTTTTAACTTGATTACCTCACTAAAGACCCTATTTCCGAATACAGTCACTTTCTGAGGGCCTGGATATTAGAGATTCAATGTATGAATTTGGGGGTAGACCCCATTACCTGTATTTCCATAAAACCCTCAATTATCCCAATCACTACTTTATAATTGTACATTCAAAGGGCTGTTTCCTTCACTGGACTGTGAGTGTCTTTGCAGAAGGTCCTGTGTTCTGTGATCTTGATGTATCCAATGCCCAACATAAGAACCAAATGAGTGAATGAATGAATGAGTGAATAAGGCCTCGGAGAAGAACCAGAACATTATGAAGGAACCGTGAACAGATTCACTTCAGAGTCAGCCTAAACATACATTTTTGTGTTTATGTGTACAAGATTACACATAGAAGACACATTACACACATGATATGCAGGTACAATATGGATGGCTTAACCCCCAATCAATCCCTCCTCAATTATATATTTGTCCAGTTTTTGCCAGCTCTGAACCAGATCCCTTCTTTTCCTTTTTTCTTTATGGTTTTATCACAAAGAGCGGACTTCTGAAGCCTTTCTCCTTCCCACCCCAGTAAGAGGTTTCCCTGAGTCAGACCCGTTGGGTGAATGCAGAGATCTTCCTGGGGCTCCTGGTGCCTAACCGTGTTTCCATCGTTATCTTTGTTCCTGTTGTCTTTGCACAACTCCAATGCACTGAATTTGCCCTTCCCCTGGCGCTGCCCTCGAGCACTTCTTGCTCTGCTAGTTCCTCCCCCAGGGAGGTTTGGACAGGAAGGGAAGTGCTCTCAGGCAGAATTCTGCCCAGAAGACCAACCCATCCCCACATTGCTTGGAAATTGTTGGTTTCATAATTATTTCCCAAGTCTAACTGCAAATATTCTCACAGCAAATCCAGAGACCTCAGACCCAGCCACTCTAGGGAAATGGCAGCTGACCTGGCCCTCAGATGTGGATAAACTCTCCAGCTCTTTCGTTCCCACAGCACTTGGGTTACAAGTGCTTAGAATTTTTTCAACAGCTCTGAGCCATCTCCATATTTGAGTTTGCTCCGGTGGGCCTTTCTTAGTTATTCTCAGTGTCCTTATCTATGTTATTTACACCTCTGGGAGTTTTTCTTACCGTCCATTAGAAGGGCCTGGCATCCCAACACAACACAGTCAGATGCAGAAAAGAAGACATACGTGCATGTGTGCTTGATTTTTAAAATTATATTCTGGCCTGATTCGTACAAGTATTTTTAATAAATATACACCATTACATTAAAATTCAAGAATAAGAATTGCGTCCTGAGTGTCAGCGCGGCTCTGAGTTCCTAGGAGCAAACGGAAACATCAGTCCATTTGGAAACCTGCTCTTAGCTTATACAAGGGCGAGTTGAGTTAACCCTTACAGGGACTTAACCTTCGCTACCTCCAGAGGTCATGCATAGAAGGTTTGAATCCCACCCTTTTCTCTGCTGCTTCCTAGCAGTTGGGCCTTGGGCAACCTACCATAGTTCTATTTCTCCTCTGCAAAATGGCCATATTAATAGCAGCTAATGCATAGGGTCCTGATCATTAAACAAGAGAATACCTCACACTTAGAGCTTACTCGGTACCTAACGGAATATGACAAGCCCCTAATAGATATTAGTTAAGATTATTAATGTTAGGTCTGTCTGGCGCAGTGTCCATACTCTTGAAGATGTCTAAGAAAGTTTTCTATAGGTTTTCATTTTCTGCATTTTCTCTTTTCCATGATTATGGATGATCAAAATGCCTTATAGCACATGGTTGTATAAAATACATGGCAAAATACAAAATAAAAAATACAAATAAATCCTGCCTGTTTTCTAAATATCTCCTGTTTCACTTATACTGCCCCTACCATACCACTACAACTATAATTGAAGCTGCCATCACCCCTCAACCCAGACTGGTTTTTAAAAACATCTTTATTGGAGTATAATTGCTTTACAGTGGTGTGTTAGTTTCTGCCGTATAACAAAGTAAATCAGCTATACGTATACATATATCCCCATATCCCCTCCCTCTTGCGTCTCCCTCCCACCCTCCCTATCCCACGCCTCTAGGTGGTCACAAGGCACTGAGCTGATTTCCCTGTGCTATGCAGCTGCTTCCCACTAGCTATCTATTTTACATTTGGTAGTGTATATATGTCCATGCCACTCTCTCACTTCGTCCCAGCTTACCCTTCCCCCTCCCTGTGTCCTCAAGTCCATTCTCTACCTCTGCATCTTTATTCCTGTCCTGCCCCTAGGTTCTTCAGAACCATCTTTTTTTTAGCTTCCATATATATGTGTTAGCATATGGTATTTGTTTTTCTCTTTCTGACTTACTTCACTCTGTATGACAGTCTCTAGGTCCATCCTGGACTATTAACCCAGCACCATTCTAGATGCTGTCTCTTGCCTCCAGCCTATGCCCTAACAGGCAGCCAGGTGGACCTTGTTCAAATAAAAGTCGTAGGATTTCTTTCCTTCGCTCAAAGCCCTTCCATCATGCTTAGCATGTAAACCAGAGATCTTTAAGGAGGTCTCCCAGACGTTGCATTATCTGTGCCCGGCCCACCCCCCTTGACCTCGCCTCAATGAGCCAGAGTCATGCCCCTCCTTGTCCCTAGAACCTGCCAAGAATAATTCCATCTTTGGGCTTTTTATTTTTTATTTTTAAATTAAAGTATAGTTGATTTACAGTGCTGTGCCCATCTCTGCTTCATTTTTTTTTTTTTTTTTTTTTTTGCGGTACGCGGGCCTCTCACTGTTGTGGTCTCTCCCGCTGGGGAGCACAGGCTCCGGACGTGCAGGCTCAGCGGCCATGGCTCACGGGCCCAGCCACTCCACGGCATGTGGGATATTCCCAGACCGGGGCACGAACCCGGGTCCCCTGCATCGGCGCCACCAGGGAAGCCCCCTAGACATTCTTTTTTTAATACTCTTTCCCATTATGGTTCATCCCAGGACATTGGAGGTAGTTCCCTGTGTTCTACAGCAGGACCTTGTTGCTTATCCATTCTAAACGTAACAGTTTGCATCTACCAACCCCAAACTCCCAGTCCATCCCTCTCCCTTCCCACATCCCCCCCATCTTAGGGCTTTTCTGCCTGGAAACTTCCTCCCCGACAGATCTGCATGACTCGTTCCCTCGTCATATCCCGGTCTCTGTGCAGACATCCCTCCCCAGGGAAATCATCTGAGGCCCTATGTAAGATAGCATTCTCACCCTCACTCTTTTTTTTTTTTTTTTTTTTTTGGCCTCATTATGAGGTGTGTGGGATCTTAGTTCCCCGACCAGGGATAGAACCCGTGTCCCCTGCAGTGGAAGCACAGAGTCTTAACCACTGGACCGCCAGGGAAGTCCCGAGTTCTCACTCTCTAACCTCTTGTCCTGCTTTAGCTATTCTCGTCTCTAACATGTCAAGAATACTGGGAAGTTTGAACCAAGACTGCATGAGGATTTTGATGGAAAACCCTTGATGTGACTTCATTTAAGCAAGGGTGTCACATTAGAAGCATGGTGGTTTTTTTAAAGATTACTTCTCCTGCCGTGCGAAATCGTGATTGGATGGTGGGGAGACCAATTAGCCAACTGGTTCAGCAGATTAGAAAGGTGTTATGGTGGCTTAAAAAGTGCAGATGGAGAGATGTAAGTGTATTTGAGAGACAATTAGGAGAAAAGTTAAGTCAGCAGCAGATTGGCAACATGGAGGAGTGAGATGAAGCAGCAGGGATAACTCATAGTTTCCCAGCAAGAATGCTGAATAGCCAATGAGGGATTCTCTAAGAAAGAGAAAATTGGAGGAGGAATAATTTTGGGGAGAAGATTACGAGCTTGGTGTGGGGCATTTTGAATTTGAGTTGCATGTAAGATATTAAAGAGAAGATACCTGTAAGCAGTTGGATATATGGGTCTGGATCTGGAGATATAAATTTAGATTTCATAGGTATGTTAAACATAATCAATGCTTTGGAGATGGATAACGTCACCTAGAAAGACATCGTAGACTGAGAAGACAGCGGTCTTAAAAAAACGGCAATATGTACAGCACCGCTACAATAAAATGGATGAGGGAGAGACACTGAGAAGAAGCAGCTTAAGAGGCAGATGGGAAACCCGGAGAGGGTTGTGCCATGGAAAGCAAGGGAAGAAAGTATCTACCAGGAGTAGAATCAACAGCCATGAACATTGCTGAGTATGTGATCATGAGAAGTCCCCATCGGATTTAACAGATGTTTAGTCATGTTAGTGGAACGGAGTGAGTGAAACTAGATGAAGTGAAGAGAGTCAGTGGGGGTTGAAGAGAAAGAGATCTCTTTCAAGAAGTTTGGTTACACAGGGGAAGCAGGAAATAGCTCATAGCTGGAAAAGTGAGTGACGTAGAGATGTGAGCATGGTTAAGTATGAATGGGATGGGTGGGCGATTCAGTAGAGAGGATGTGCTTTGGCAAGAGACAGAGTTGGCTAGAAAGACCAGGAAAATAAGCTCAGTGAAACAGGATGAATCTAGAACAGATTTCTGGGAAATAAGGTCCAGGACCTAGAAGACAAGATATCTAGCAAGAGCTGGATTAGCCATCCAAATTAATGGACTCTGGTCCAAGGGCAGAGCCATTGGTTCTGCTTTTCACTTCATGTAGATCCAATCAACAAATACTAGTGCATCCACTACACACCAGCCATGATCCAGGGGAGAGGTAGTTCTGAGGCCAAAGACGGATACCATCCTTAATTTAGCAGACGTGGAAATGCTAAGATAACTTCACAATAAGGAAGCAGCACCTTTGCAAAGGAAAGGAAACTCAGGATGAAACAAAGGAGTGGAGAAATGGATAAGAGGATATAACCCAATATTTAAATGATGAAGCCTTAAGATGGAAGTAAGGAATTGCAAGACAAGCACATTCTGGAAATATGTTATTATAAGCAGGTTCTGAATTGGCTGAACAAGTCTCTACCCCACTTTGGTAATTAGTTTGCTTATTTAAGAAGTTACCACGTCTCAAATTGGCTCAGGCACCACGCTAGGATCTGTGTGTGATAAACCAGTCAGAAACAGTCTCTTCTGTCATGGAGCTTCCACTGTGATAGAAAATAACAAATACAGATAAACGTATAATTTCCAATAGAGACCAGTACTCTAAAGAATAAAAGAAGGTGTTAGGAGAGAGTATAACACAGGAGGTCCTTTAGAGTGGGTGGTCAGGGAAAGTTCTCCTGCAATAGCGACATTTAACTGAAGCCTGAAGGATGAAGGGTGAATGGTAGTGAACTTGGTGAAGAAAGAGGAAAGAATATCCCAGAATTCGGGAGCTCACAGTCCCGCTGGAAAGAGATGTCCTGACCCACAAGTCTGAGACCCAACTGGTGGTCCCTTTAAATGACCCACCATGTGAAAAGAACAAGAAATCTCATCGAGTTTTCCTTCCCCATCCTCAATTTGAAGCTTCCCTCAGACAGCCCATATCGTCTTGCCCATGATTTAAAAAGAGAACAAGAACAATCAGGATGTATCTCTCTGCAGCGTGTTCAGCCAGCACTGCAATGGTCAAAACAACCACAATTCCCACTGCAGAGATTGTTTTCTTTCAGTTGATCCAAGTCTATCATATTTCAAACTCAAATGGCCTGAGATTTTGAGACCACAACCTCTCATGTCCCTATGTCTGAGCCCAAGGTTTGGACTGATGATGGCCCACACGCTGACAGTGTGGTCACCTGGCAGACAGAGGTCACCATACACTCTACTTCAGCTGGGAAAGCACATAGGTGGTGTTCACCCCTCCCTCCGCCCTTATGCTACTCTGATCACACCCCCAACGCTTCCCACATTTTGGCCTTTGGAGGAGTAGAAATAACAGAGAGAACTGGGGGTTAGGGAGACAGCAGATAAGAAAGTGACAATAAAGGAAAACATATCAGGACAAGAAGGGGATAAGAAAAGAGCAGGGATGGGAGTATTCCATGGGAAATTGAACCTACTCACAACAGGGGAAGAAATATTTGGGGACACAAGTTCAATCTGTGGTCTGGGAAGACCCCACATGTCTCGGAGCAACGAAGCCCGTGCTCCACAACTACTGAAACCTGAGCACCTAGAGCCCATGCTCTGCAACAAGAGAAGCCACCGCAACGAGAAACCCACGAACCACAACGAAGAGCAGCCCCCGCTCGCAGCAGTTAGAGAAAGCCCGCGCACAGCAACGAAGACCCAACGCAGCCAAAAATAAATAAATAAAATAAATAAATTTATTTTTTAAAAAATAGACAGGATTTTCATATTCCTTTACTCCTTCCCTCAAGTACACATATGTACACCTGGGCCCAACGTACACAAATTGCTATTTTACAAGAGCCTGTAAGAAGATTCTCTATATTCTGCTCAAACCCCAAAACACTGAGCCCGTGATCCAAGTTAGACTACGCATCTGTGTATATTAATATGTTTACTTTGCTTCTTTCAGTAACACAAGTCCCAAGACATCACACTTCGTGCACTCATCTGGAAATGCACCGGCATAGACTGCCTTTCCAGTGTTCTCGGGCACTGCCTGTGTGCCAGGCTCACATTGCTCCCCAGTAGAGGAGGCTCCACTCTCTTCCATGAGGATCTGCTTTGATGTTGTCCTTGCAGGGGGGAGGGAAGGAGGAGAGAGGGAAGGAAGAAGAGAGTAAGGAAGTGGGGGGAGGGAGATCAGTCTTTGACAGGGAGGCTGAAGACACACATTGGAAATGAGGATGACACTTGACCAGCTATGATTTTGACATCAATCAATAGATTGCCATTGGCCTGTTGGTGACAGCTGCTCTATTTACTCTGTACCTCCCCCCAGTCCCACACAGGGCCCAGTGTGGCGCTCTGAATGGGGTTCATTTACTAAGCACCCCCCAGGCACTGCACTCAATGAGGTACTGTTCCAACTCCCACAAAGTCCACCCTCTGAAGGGGAAGAGAAATGGACATTGACAACCACCTTAAAAAAACTACACAGTTCTATTGAACATACAAATATAAATCCATACACTTTCAAACACTCGCTTTTCTGCCCCAGTTTCTACTTGCCATTACTGGAGAATTAGAAAAGCATGTCCATCCCTCTGGATAAGACAAGCCCCTCCGCCCCAGGGGTTCTGCCCATTACAACTATTCAGGGTGGCCCCGTTCATCACACACACTGCACATCTAGAATCCAAGGGAAGAGGGTATGGGATTTAATCTGGATTCCAAAGAGTATGTACAGTAGCATCTCTGGATACACTGTCTGTTAATTTACAAAAAATAAAAAAAAAGAGGGATAAAAACTGAATATCCCTTTGTGTTTTTGTTTTTTTTTTCAGAACACCAGTTGAAGCTTCCAAATGCTAAAAGAATTTTTTGTTAATGTTTTAGATACCTGTCTACGTACCTGCATATGTTAATGAATATTTCTACTTAGTCCAGATGACAGAGTTCAACATCCCTCATAAAGAAAAGTTGCTCTATTGTGGTTCTCTGTTTTACTAATTCAGAAACCTGACATTTCTGGAGGAGCAGCGACAAATAATTTCACGATAAATTTTCTAAGACAAAATACTCTGCTCTATGGAGCTCAGGAGTAATTTAAAGGGAAGATAAACAGTTTCGACATTTATTGGGTAAACAAATGCGGCGGGATAATTTATTGAGATATTAATTTGTGATTTTTTTTTTCTTGCTCCTCTAGGAGCTCGGAAAGATGGAAGGAATTGTCCTTCTCCCAGGTGAGAAGGTGGGCATGTTCTAAATGTGGACGCCTTTGCCTCTGTTATGAACAGTGTCTAGTTTCGAGACCTACAATCAAGGCTGCAGAGCACGCATCAGTGTAAAGAGCTACACGTACAGAGAGCAGCAAACCCAGAGTGGCCAGGGTTGGGGGACAGAAGGAGAGGTAGAGGTTCCCCAAGATATGGGAAGGGAGGGGATCATGGTGATTCTATAAGGGGCAGAGATCAGTGCTCGTGGAATCTCAAGAGTATAGCGGCACCAGGAGGATCCGGAGGAAAGATGGTCCCCAGGTTTCCCTAAACAGCTTCATCTGAACTACCTTTGTTATGGGTAATTGATGTTGCAATCACAGCCTCATTCCTTATCCTTGGTCGTGAGAATTCTGAACCTAAACTGGTCCAGGCTTCACTCCCAGGCTGTACGTTCTGCTCAACAACCTTAGGTTAAGATACAAAGATTGGCCACAAATTCTTTGCATCTCTTCCCGTTAAGAGGTGAAGTCTGTATTGCTCCATCCTCTGAATCTGGCCTTGGCCATGTGACTTGCTTTGGCCAACAGAACACAAGAGGAAACTTGAAAAATACCTGTTCATTTGGAATTGTCTTCTCTTGCTGCTTCTGGAACACAGTCCTCGGGTGCAGAAGCCTGAGATTACCTGCTAGATGCTGGATAAACATAGCCCAGTGGTCCACATGCCCAGAGCCACCCACCAGATGTGAGTGAGGCCACTGGGATCAACAGTCCCCAGGTGATCCATCCCCGGGTGACCCAGCTGTGCAGCCACAAGAGTGAGGTCATTGAAGACCAGTGGAAGAATCACTCAGCTAAACTCAGGCCAAATTGGCAATCTACAGAAGCATGAGATAAGGTGTGGGGAGGTTCTTCATGCAGCGATAACTGACACCAGGTTTTAACAAGACAGCATTCTAGGTACCTTCTATTCCAATAGCATCACACAAGTCATGCTAAGCCTCATGCCTAACGACTACCACAGGAGCTGTGCAAAAGCCCAGGTACCAAATTAGTCAGGGATTTCTACCAGCTGACAGCTCTTCCAAGCCACAATATGCTTTGGGCACAGGTTTTTTTTTCCAGAGAGTCAGGTGAGAGCCTGTGTTAGTGATTTCAGCTCACACTGTGGCCACTGTCACCCATCTCCCTTCCTTGCCCTGGACTGTCTTTGCCCTATGAGCCCTGTCAGTTCCTCCATGAGAGTAAATTCACTGCCATGGCCTGACCTGGAAATGGGCCTTGAGCAGAGCCACTGTGGCCTACAGATACTTTCTCTTAACTCAGGGTCTCCAGGTGTTATGGGTGGACATGTGTCCCCCCCTCCCAAATTCATATGTTGAAGTCCTAACCCCCAGCACCTCGCAAAGTGACCTTATTTGGAAATAGGTTCTTTGCAGATGTAATTAGTTAGATGAGGTTGTACTTGAATGAAGTACGACCTCATCCTTATAAAAGGGGGAAATGTGAACACAGACACACACATGAAGATAAATTCAGAGGTCAGGGTGATGCATCTACCAAAGATTGCCACGAAGCCACTAGAAGTGAGGGGGGAGGCCTAGAACTAGTCCTTCCCCAGCAGTTTCCGAGAAAGCATGACCCTGCTGGCACCCTGATATCAGACTTCTAGCCTCCAGAACTGTGAGACCATAAATTTCTGTTATTTAAGACGCCCAGTTTGTGGTACTTCATGACAGCAGCCCTCACAAACTAACACACACGAAGAAAGTGTTAGGGGTTTCTTACCACACCGAAAGATCTAGATTTCTTTAAACAAATTACGAGTCGCTCCCGCAGCTCCCTGGTTTGCTAAGCAATGTAAAAAAAAAGGTTCTGTCAAACACTTTCCCCAGGTCAATGGCTATGAACTAGCCACTCACGTAAGTGACTTTCCTTGGAAAAAAGTAATTCTGATGAACCTGGAAGACATTAAGTGAAATAAGCCAGTCTCAGACAAATACTGTGTGATTCCACTTAGATGATATATATAAAATTGTCAGACTCACAGAAGCAGAGAATAGAATGGTGATTGCCAGAGGCCAGGAGGAAGGGTGAGAAATGGAGAGATGTCCAACAGCTATAAAGTTTCAGTTATGCAACATGATTAAGTTCTAGAGAGCTGCCGTAAAACGGCGCTTATAGTGAGCAACAAAATGCTGTGCACTAAAAAATTGTTGAGAGGATAAATACGTTGTGTTCTCACCACAAAAAAGGGAAGGGGGACACAAGGAAAATTTTGCAGGTGTTGGATATGTTTATTCCTTTGATTGTGGTGATAGCATCACAGTGTATTCATATGTCCAAACTCATCAAATCATATACGTTAAACATGCAAATTTTGTATATCAATTATACCTCAATAAGCTGTTAAAAAAAAATAATGCTGCTCCAAGGTAACTAATGGTCTCTTGTATCCAAAACAATAATGGCGTAACTTTTCTTAATTTTTATAGCAACAAATGTCATTTTACATACATTATCAATTTAGATTATATGCTTCATAAGTTTGTCTTATTTAACTACAGGTCCCTCTGTTCTGGAAATGCTGGAGAAAGAAATCTTACATCTGCATTGAATTGTGCCAGATTTGAACACCATTTCTGACAAATCAGAATTTCTCTGAGCAAATTATTTTTTGTTTCAGCACTTGCTTACACAATGTATAAATTGATATCTAAAGTACCTCCCTACTTAACAAGAAAGAATATAAATGAATTAATTAGGAATTTGACTCAAGAAGTTAGAAAAAAATAACAAAGCAAGCCAAGTATAAGGAAGAAAATAATAAAAGCATGAATTAATAAATTATAATAGAGAGGTGGTACAATTGCTAAATGTATGCAAGAGCTATTATTTTCTTTAAGAAAAAAATAAAGCACTAATTTGATCAAAATATTTTTTAAAGGAGAAAAGGAAAGCAAGAAAAAAATAGAAATGGGTAAAGTAGCACAAATACAGAAAAAATTAAAGATTTAAGAGTTTTAACTCTGCCTATAGCTAAGTAAATTTGAAAACATGAGTAAAATGGATGATCTTCTGAGAAAATAGAAATTACCAAAATTGAAGTTATAACAGATAGAAATCTTGTTCTCACAGAATCATATCCTTGGAAGAAATTAAAATTTTTGTCACACAGCCTCCTCCTAGTAAAAAGTGCCAGTTCTGAAGTATTCTGAAGAATACAAGGTGCGTTCTTTCAAATCTTCAAGGTTTGAATTCTAACACTGTTTGTACTTTGCCAGAGATTAGAGAAAGCAGGAATATTTTAAAATCATTTTTTAAAAAGCAAGAATAAGACTTCTGTTCCAGTTGGAGTACTAAAGAACAAAATTATTCTCCTAAAAAAACCCAAAAAAAGAAACAGACAAATTACATCCATCAATAGTTTTCAAGACGATAGACCCTCGGGAATGAAAGCCAGTGGTCCCTGAGAGATGGGAAATAAATGAGTCCTGTGATTTCCTAACTTTCTGCCTTGAAAAAATTTCCAGTCTACAGTGCAGGGTAGAGAAGACCAGGTGGACCCCAACAGACTGCCTGAAGTGAAGAGATGTTGCTGAGTGCCCAGAGAGACCAAGGTGGTTAGAGCTTGCAGGAGAGAGTACTAAGAGGAAAATGGATAGAAATTCTGTCTTTACCTGTAGATATCCAATAGTTCCAGCATCATTTCTTGAAAAGGTTACCCTCTCTTGTCTGAATCACCTTTGTTCTTTATTGTAGACCAATTGTCCATATATGTATGGATCTTTTTCCTGACTTTCTGTTCTACTTCTTTGATATGTCTATCTTTACACTAATACTACACTGTCTTTATTCCTGTAATTTATAATAACTCTTGAATCAGGCAGTATTATCCCTCCACCTTTGTTCTTTGTCAAACTTGCCTTGCCTATTTCTTGCATTTAACAAAAATCTATTCCTGCTATTAACTCCCCCAAAACTAGGACTAGGAAAGAACTTCCACATAATAAAAGGCATCTATGAAAAACCATTACAGAAAAGCATACTCAATTCAATATATGAAAAAGACTTCTGGGAAAGACCTCCACCGCAATGAGAAGCCCGCGCACCGCAATGAAGAGTAGCCCCCACTCACCGCAACTAGAGAAAGCCTGCACGCAGCAGCAAAGACCCAACGCCGCCAAAAATAAATAAAATAATAAATAAATAAATAAAAATGAAAGAGACTCCCTTATGAGGTCGTGAGTTCCCTGGCACAGCATGTGTTCAACAAATGTTATGTAGCCCCTTGTCAAGGAGGACCACCCTACTTAAAATGGCAACACCTGCCACACCCTCTCCACTATCCCTAGTTTCCTTCCCTATATTATTTTTTTCATAGCACATATCACTTTCCACTCTATCACATAATTTAATAGTGCACCAGTTTTATTATCAGTCTCCCTCTACTGAATGTAAGCTCCTTGAGGGCAGGGCTTTTATCTGTTTTGTTCACTATTGTATCCCCAGTACTCATGGTAACCACTTAGTATTAGTTGACTGAATGAATTGATAGGATGGGAGGTTGAACTCTGTGACCTCTAAAGTCCCCAACAAAGCTAAAATAAAATATTTCTGAGCCTATATTTGGGGACTTCTCCCACTTCTATTTCTCCACCTCTACCCAAGAAAAATCACTTGCCCAATTTTCACTTCCCGTAAGTCTTGTGATGGGCGTCCTTTATCACACGTCTGAGGCAAGCACGGCACATTCAGCGCTAAACTTGGCCAGC
Source organism: Neophocaena asiaeorientalis asiaeorientalis (assembly GCF_003031525.2). Lineage (NCBI taxonomy): Eukaryota > Metazoa > Chordata > Mammalia > Artiodactyla > Phocoenidae > Neophocaena > Neophocaena asiaeorientalis. The sequence goes on along the minus strand of NW_020171825.1, from coordinate 2,943,986 downwards.
TGACCGTCTGCTGGCAAGGAGTTCTCCAGCCATGATTGGCTATTAAATCTTAATCACAGCCTTCTCCTGCAATCAAGACCTTTGATTAACTCTATTCACAGTCCTGCAAGGTCAAAAAATGAGAAGATGGAAAGAGCGAGCAGAGACATCAGAGGGTTACAATCATATCCAGCTCCATAACTTGTCCTGAGCGATAATTTCATTTCCCATCAGCCCCTGAGTGATGACGCGCCAGGATACTCACTCTCTTGTCATGCACCTTCCCTCTCAGAGATTTTTCTGCTCTGAGCCCCACTGCCAACCCCTGTTCCCGGGGTGGGGGTGAAGCTATCACCAAGAGAGGATCCGAAAAAGCAAGCCAAGCCAAGAGTGTATGTGGTCAAGCAGGAGGGATTCCTTCTCAGTTAAACACCTTAGTGATGTAAGATGGGGAAATCAGCAGTTTCAGAGGCCACCACTCATGACCTTGTGTGTTCCTTACAGGGGTACAATTTCCCCCTAAAATTAAAACGTTGCTTTCAGCTTCCTTAGCAGAATTTTGACTGTTCTTGGAAGCAGCTGTCTGACTGCCTCTTGATGCTGAGGCTGAGATTAAAGCTCTTCATTCCCTCTCTGCCTCTTCTATGAGCCCATCATCTGGGATATTTTGGGTTTGAACCTCACTAAGAAAACTAAAGTAGCCACGGCTGAAGCCATTATGTTGTAAATGTTTGGCGACCATTCAGAGTCTTCTGTGATCTAACCAGTTCTCATTAGATCACATCCTCCACAAAGCACTCTGAGGATACTGTATCTTGAAAGAAATCTACAACTCTGGGCAAAGCAGAGCTTCAAACGAGGCCCCCTCAAAATGATCATGGGCTTCGCGGTGGCTGAACCTCGTCTGATGGGAATCCAGAAAGTCTTCGGAAAAAAGTAGCTTTAGAGATAAGCCTAAAAGAAGGAGAAATCTTTCAACAGGTGGAGATGGGGTGTGAATATAAAATGTTCATCTAAGCTTCTCAAACATTCACACCCTGAAATGTGTCGGGCTTAATTAATTCAGTCTAAACCCCTCATTTGCCTCTTTTCTCTCTGCTTAAGTTACAGTGAAATAGGAACGCTGTGTTCCTGCTTCCTCCCACTGGTTCGTGGAAGCGGAATGCCTGGGAACACAGGGACAATATTGAGAGCGTGAGTCGCAAACTCCACTCCTTACCCCGTGGCTCTGGCTGTGGAATACCACGCATCAGCCTCGGACAAGAGCACTTCACAATTCTGATGTTTTTGCACTGAAAATACGCTTAAGCCAAATAAGTTTTGCAAGATCGCTCAGGCAGGACAATCATATTTAGATTAGTCCAAAAAGCATCATTTATTAACAGCCGCTCGTGGTGCCTTAATCACAGGTCACAGACAGCAGCTGGGCTTAGGCACGTCTTACTCTGTATTCAGTTTCCCAGCAAAGTCGACGCAGTGCCTCGTCACAGACAACAGAGTCCGCACTGGAGCTGTCCAGGGGACCCAACCTTCCGCCCTAACCTTGGCACTTTTCACCTGGATGATGCCAGGAAAGGCAAAATGATGCCAGTGTTCTCTATGTGTTCGTTAATTAGCTCTGCAATTAAGACATTGTCATCGACAGTTGAACAAATGGCAGTGGCCCTTCTCATTTCATTTGAAATCAAGATAACTTCTGAACAATATCATGTCCAGAACATACCGCCAGGACTAAAAACACATACATTATGCAGTGTCTCCTCTAATTGCAGCATAATGATACCCAAGGGTTTGTGGACATATTTTCCTGGAGCTGTAAGTTCTCTGATTTTGTTTTGTTTTGTTTCATTTTGGAGTATGTTTTCACTTCAATGCTTATATTAATGTAAATATGTCCTCTGGGTAATCACTGTGTAACCAATTATCTCCCCAGATGTTTTTGTTCCTGTTTGCATTTATATTTTAGAGTTATGTTGGAGACAAGGAGAGCTATCCAAGCTAATGAGAAAAGAAGTGCGATTAATCCATAAATGAAGCATTATCACCAAATGAGAACGAATTGATACTGAAATGACCCACTAGACAAACGAAGATTTGTCACAGTTTAAACAGAAAAAAAAAAGTGGTGGGAAAATTGATTAGCCACACAGCCCATGGGGGTATAGGCAAAGGAAACTTATTATTTATTTGCGTTATCTACATATATTTGATTTTAATCAATTAAAAGAGCTTACAAATGAATGTTTAAAAACTAGGTTGACAACATTCATTGGATGTGTTTATTCCTTGAGTTTAGCTAAAACTAAACTGCTATTCACCACCTGAATATGGTAATATGTTCCTAGTTTTATGCCTGCATATGTCTAGGTAAAGTAATAAAAATACTTAAACGATTTAAGTCAAAACTAAAACTCTCCAAAAAATTCTATTATCTTTTTGCTCAAAGTTGAGAGATAATGAAACATGCCTAATCCTTTCAATTTGCCTCAAATGTGATGGGCCATGTTTTAACCATTCTGATTAAAAGGGAAGAGTTTAGTATAATGAAAGGGAAAATGGTCAAGGAGCTGAGATTTCAAATCCCAACTATGCCATCGGAAGGCTGAGAGTCCTTGAACAGGCCACTTTAGCCTCTCTGGACCTTGATTTTATCATCTGTGAAATAAGAAGGTCTTAGTAGGTGATTTTTTCAGGTTCCTTCCGACTCTGAAATTTTATGGTTCCGTTTGTCCTTTATTCTGAAGAGAGAAGCTGGCTCGCAAATGCCTGCCCTCTGCTGGCCGTAGCCCATTGTTGCTGTCCTGACATCCACCAAGTATGATTGATGGTAAAGGTGTCTAGACTGGCCTAGTCTGCTTTGTTTTTCCATCCTCTTTCTCTTATTTTCTCCCTTCTCGGATTCTTCTGTTGAAGTCAAGCGATTACTAAAGACGCCCTTCCTGGTTGGTCTCATCTCTACCCTGTTCTTAGCAAAGAGCTACAACAAGTAGGTTTATCCCACAAGGTCCCCACCCCCACCCCCACTGTCACTGAGATCAGCTCATCTTGAAACTATTCAGCACCTATGGGGTGACATAAAGTGTGTGGTAACTCACTTCCAGGACGTCTCCAGTGAAGCCCACTTCCTGACAACATGCCCTGGTGTCATCCTTCCCACACCAACTAGGGCTGACCTGTCTAACTTATAGGATATTACAGAAATGGCTTCCAAGACTAAGTCATAAAAGAGAGCTGCTTCCATCTTGCTGACTCTAGGATCACCCCCCGTCCCCGGGGAAAGGAAGCCAGTCTATGTCTTGGGGACACTCAGACAGCCTGTAGAGAGTCCACGTGGTGAGGAACTGAGGCCAGCGGCCAACAGCCGTATGAGTGAGCCGTCTTTGAGAAAGATCCTCTAGCCATTGTCAAGTCTTAAGATGACTGCAGCTCTGGTAGGTGTCTCGATGCATCCTCATGAGACAGAAACACCCTTGAATTCCTGCCTTGAATTCTTGACCAACAGAAACTGTGTGAGATAACAAATTGTGTGTTGCTTGAAGCCACTAAGTTACGGGGTAATTATTTATATGTTTATATATATAGGCAATATATATTTAATACAACAGACAAAGCTCTCAAGGCATCTTTGATGGAAACTAGAGAAGATTTGAAGCCTCAAGGAGCCTCTGATGTCATGCCCCACCTAGGGTCAGCCTTACCCATACATCCTAAGAAAGAGAGTCTAGAAGTCCTCACAGGATAGCTACAAATAGCTATGTATGAAGGCAAATATGACTAAGTATATTTTGGTAATTCTCTGGCCAACTGGACAGATAAACACAATGTAGAATTATGACATAAGAAATGAGTGTACACAAAACATTTAAGTCCGTAAGTAAAATTACTTGGCAGTTTTGACAATGAGCCTTGCTAAGACAAAAGTAACAGACCTAGAAAGAATGTGTCTGTGTTTGTGCATGCATTCAGAGGGTGGGGGAATGTCCATGCATGTTGGGATGTAAGGGAAGGATGAATACAGGAACCAAGACTGATAAAGATGAGGTTGAGGAAATGGCCAATGTTGTACGGCCAGTCCCTGTATAGGGACTTACCTGTATAGGGTAAAGAAAAAGTCCAACCTGCTGTGTCCAAAGGAGCGTGGCCAACCTACTTGCTTGGGGAAGACATCAATATCCAGGGAGGTTTTATCTGAATGATGAGACATCAGCACAGAGAACTATACTCAATATTTTGTAATAACCCGTAAGGGAAAAGAATCTGAAAAAGAATAGATAGATAGATAGAGATATCTGAATTACTTTGCTGTACACCTAAAATTAACACAACATTGTAAATCAAATTAAGTTAAAAAAAATTAATTCCATAGAAACCTGAAAAAATTAATTAATTCAATTAAAATGAATGGTGAGACATCACAACAGCTATTCAGGTCTTAGGCAATCAGGCCATCAACAGACCATCAAATTAGTGCTTGGAATAAGAGAGAACACAGCCAGGAAAAACATTAAGGCTCCCTTCCCCAATAGAAATGGACTTTGGGTCAAGACTCCTGGTTCAGGAGAGAAACTGAGGCAGTGTATGGATTGGATCATCTCAACAAGAATAAAGGGAAGGCCGGAACTCAATAGATATGTATATGTGTGTCCTTGGCTTAGCCAAACACAGTGGGTAACAAGACTCGTCTAACTCCTGATCCTGGAATTTCAGGGATGATTCTGGAACTGGGTGCGGCTGGAAAGACAAGCGCTGACAGACAACCTGGTTGTTGCTGATGACTCTTGGTCCACCAGGGTTGTTATGAATAAACCAACTTAGCAAAATATTTACGGATGTTGATAAGCTGCAAACAGTGGGGAGAGGGGATTTCTGGAAAGCTATTCTTGTTGTGGCCACTCCGTAGAATCACATGGACCCTCACTCAAAAGTTGGTCCAGATGTCAAGACTGATGATGCCATATATACCGCTAGAGAGCATGAAGAGGTTTCTTACTCATCAGGAGGTTTCTAGGGGAAGAGCAGGGTAGGACACCCAAGCTGGTCTAAAAATGGCCTGAGAGAACAGGGAAAGGAAACTGGGTTTTTATTGTGCTTAGGGGGTAGGGCTGGGTCAGGGTTACTTGTTTGAGCCTCCTGCCAACTCCACAGGAGAGAGCACCCAGGCTTTCTGTTCCACTTGCCTAGTTATGGGACACAGGGGAAGAGGGAGGGTGACACTTAAAAGCTGCCGGCCTTCAAACATCAAGAAACAAGAGTCAGACTCTATTACAGTCCTTAAAAATACTTTGTGTTTGTGTATTACATTTTACGCTTTTCAGAGAATGTTCATCTTTTTCACGGTAGGTTTGATTTAAATGAAATCAATTTAAATGACTAATCAGGAAGGCTCGAGCAACTTTTCCTAAAAAGATGCGTATTTATTTGATGTGACCTTGCTTACACATTTTTCAAAAGCCCTGTCAGATGTCACAGAATTCATAAAATCACAGAGGTACACACTCTACTGTGAGTCTAATATTTTACGATTAATTTTCCAGTCATATCAGAAAACCAAACGGTTATATGAGTATTTGTGCCGTAATCAACTAAGGCAGATGCTGGTGTAGTCACAGGAATGATGAAGCATTGCTGACCCAAGAGGTGAGTCAAAAATACATCTGGGATATTATTTTTGTGCTGTACCAGGAAGACAGCGCCATCAAAGCCATGGTCAAACATAAAGCTTAACAGTTGAATTGTGCTTTATGGTTTAAAAACCGATTTGTATTTTGTTTACTGTCTCCCCACATTAAAATATAAGCTAAAAAAATAATAAAATAAAATATAAGCTATATGAGAACAGATTTTACGTCTGCTTACCTCTTCTATCCTCAGAGCCACAGTGTCTGGCATGTAGCAGGCACTCATGAATGAATGAGTCATCAAAGAATTTAAAAAGAACCAGAACTTGAACCCACATCTCTTTTTTATATTAAAACATAAACTCTTAACCAGCACACTACTAAAATAAGAGCTGGACCCTTGATCAGGGAAGAACCTATCCCAACATTGCACACCATAAAAAGATGCCTAGAGTGACCCCGGGATCATCTGGCTCTGGGTGATCAAGGGCAAGCGGCCATGACTTGCGACTCCTTGTGCAGAGATCAGCAGTGATCGCTGTACAAGGTTTCAGCCACCGGGTAAAGTCAAATGCTAACATGAATAATCACATCTGCAATAATCGTTTGTAGTCGAGTGTAACATGGAAAACTCTAATCAAAACATCATTTCAATTGGACAAAAGATTCACATTTAAAAATTCTTAATGACTAAGTCAGACGTAGAAAGACGAATACTGTATGATCTCACTTATATGTGGAATCTAAAAAAAAAGAAGCCAAACTCATAGAAACGAAGAGGAGATTGGGGGGGATGGGGGAAATGGGAAGATTGTTGGTCAAAGGGTACAAAGTTTTAGTTATAAGATGAGTAAGTTCTGGGGATCTAATGCACAGCGTGGTGATTAGAGTTAATAATACTGTGTTGTATACTTGAAATTTGCTGAGAAAGTCTATCTTAAATGTTCTCCACACACACACACACAAAATGATAACTATGTGAGGTGGTGGATGTATCAACCAACCTTATGTGGTGATCATTTCACAATATAGATATATACCAAATCATCACATTGTACACCTTAAACTTACACAATGTTATGTGTCAATTATAAAGTAATAAAACGGGGAAATATTTTTAATTAATTGATTAAATTCTTCATGAAAAATATGTCTAGTAAAATCCAACTTTAAAAAAAAGGAGCATATAGATATCTGCATAGAAGATACCGAAAAGGATACAGCAAAGTTTTGTTCAGTGGCTACTATTAGGGGGTGGAGATTTGGAAGGAGGTGCAGAAGACAGGAATAAGTAGAGAGCAGGCTGAAGACCTCTGCTCTTTGCTTTATATGATTCTAAATTGTGTTTTTTTATGTAAACGTGGGATTGCTTATAATTTTTAAATTTGTTATAACTACAATATAACATAATGTTTTACCTCGTATATAACAAGTACTCAATAGCTATTATTGGATGATGTCGAAAATGTGCTTCCTATGGCCACCCATGCTGGATTTGCCTTAACAGCCATCCTATTATTTATCCACATATTCATATTTATTTAAATATACATTTATATTTTCTATAAAATAAATATATATAAACATTTACACTCATTTTAGAATTCTGTATCTCATACTAATAACTCTTAGCATGATTTCTAAAACTGGCACAAACTTTTCTGAAAAAAACAGAAAATAACAAGTATTGGCAAGGATGTGGAGAATTTGGAACCCTGGTGCACTGTTGGTGGGAATGTAAAATGATGCAGTCACTATGGAAAACAGTATGGAAGTTCCTCAAGAAATTAAAAATAGAATTACCATGTGATCCAGTAATCCCACTTCTGGGAATATACCCAAAGGAATTGAAAACAGAGTCTCAAAGAGATACTTGTACACCCATGTTCATAGCAATACTATTTACAATAGTCAAGAGGTGGAAGTAACCCCAGTGTCCATCAAGAAATGAATAGATGAACAAAATTTGGTGTAGACATACAATGGCATATTATTCAGCCTCAAAAAGAAAGGAAATCCTATTATATGCTACAACATGAATGAACTTTAAGAACACTATGTTAAGTGAAATAAACCAGTCACAAAAAGGGAAATACTGCGTGATTCTACTAATATGAAACATCTAAAGTAATCAAGCTCATAGAAACAGAAAGGAGAATGGTGGTTTCCAGAGCTGGCAGGACAGATGAATGGGGAGTTGTTGTTTAACAGATACATAGTTTCAGTTTTGCAAGATGAAAAAGTCCTGAAGATGTTTCACGGCAATGTAAATATACTTAACACTACTGAGCTGTACACTTAAAATCATTAAAATGCTAAACGTTAGACTATCGTTTTTACAGTTAAAAAACAAAACAAAACTTAAAAGCTGTCACAAACTGTACTTTGTACCCATAACAATCCTTTCAACTGATTATTAAGCCCATTTTACAGGCAACAAAAGTGAGGCTCAAAGAAGACATGGAAAGAGTCCAACCAGGATGCATCGCCCAAGTCGCTGCCTAGACCTTATTGACTGGGCTGTATCAAAACAACCCTGGAAAAAAGTAGAAATGGTGCCAGTCGACTAGGATTTCCAGTTATTAACCGGTGAACTGTAAATTGGTTCCACTCCCATCAAATGAAATAGCATTCCTAAATGAGAATTAAAACAAACCCTCCTTACTAGTCCTAACCTGTCTCTGCTTGGTACTTTTGACATCCGTGTACAACTGCAGCCAAGCGGACATCTAAAGCAATGAGTGGCATTGTGCTACTTATTGGAAACTGGTCACATATTTTCTTATCTAAAGTCTAAATGCTTTTAGCTACCTTGAAGAAAGTTGTTTTGTTTAGAAAATTGCAGAAGATATTGAAATGAGATCAAAAACTACGGAAAAGGTTTGAAACATTTTTCTCCACAAGCCAATGGCAGTAAACCAGTCTATCAATCTGGTTTCGTAAATAACTTCATTAAGACAACGTCTGTGTTTCTGGGGCTTCACTGAGACACAGTTGAGCAAATTCTTAAAGGGTATCAGTATAAAAGAAAGCCAACTTTTGGGCGTCTTCAGAGCACCAACTTTTTGCCCCCCTTGGTCCATCAGCTCTCGGTCACAGGATGCCCACAGTCCTTGCGGGTGTTCTGTCGGCACACTTCCCTTAATGGTTACAATAACGACCTGTAATTATCTATTTCCTCCACTACACTGAGATCTGTGAAGGTGGGACAGCCTTCATCTTCGCATCCCTGGGACTCAGTACCCAGCCCAGGGCCTGAAGCACAGCAGTGTCCATAAATATTTGCTGACGGCTGAATAAGTGAAAAAATGTAAGCCTGAGTTTGAAATCCGGGGCCAGCCCTGATTCACATGGGAAGAATAGGAAGTCCTAGTTCCATGCTAAGCCACTCAGCAGAAATTGGGGCTCACCTACGGTGGAATCTGATCTTGTGCCGCAGTTGAAGGAGATGAGCTTTCTGTGGTCCTAACACCTTTAGCCTGGAAACTCAGTACAGTCGTTCCTCTGTATCCACAGCAGTGTGGTTGCATGACCACCGAGGATACCAAAAATTTTCCGATGCCCAAGTCCTTCCTTGGAAAACCCACAGACACAGAGAGCCGACTGTACTCAAAATTCTTTCTAGTTTTAGGGCTCATCTCGCTCTCACCTTCCTTCAGCCCTCCCCGCATTTACTCATTCATTCAACAGTCATTCATCAGATATTTATCAACTGGTTAGGAAGTCTCAGGCACCATTCTAGGAATGGTGCACTGGGAACACATCATACACGGAGGTGGGGAAAAAAAAAACAGACATGGATCCTTGCCCTCATGGAGCTTTTGGAAAGAAGATAAGGTATGTTGAGAATTCCAGTGGTGGTGAGATTGCAGTTTTACATCAGGTGGTGAGGGGAGGCCTCAATGAGGAGATGGAATTTCAATGAGTTAAGCAGAAGCTGGGGAAATGGAATTCCAAGTAGCAACGGAAGCCCAATTTGCCTTCCAGCTCATGCCAACCTTCTAAGGCTGGAGAGAGCCTGGTGTGGAGTCGAGCAGGGGAAGAGCTTACGGAGTCAAGAAGGGAAGAGCAGTGGGAGAGGGGCCAGAGGAGAGGAGGAAGCTACGGCAGGAACACACGCCCAGCACTCCAGCCTGGCTCACCCTTCGTTCTTCTCTGCAAGGTATCGCGATTGCAAGAACCAGGGCTTTAGAATCCGAAAGACCCGTGTGGGAATTCCTTCTTCACCTCTCACCAGTTCTAGAAGTTTGGGAAGTGGTTCCCTCTGACCTGTAAAAAAAGCACTTTTTGCCAGTCGTCTCAATGAATCCTTTGAAATGCTCCTCGAGGGTTAGAGGTTTAGAGAGGATTAAATAATTTGTTCGGAACTGTCAGCCTGGGAAATGACAGAATCAGGATGCGAACTCTGGCGCTCAGATGCAGACAGAGCCTGTGTCGTTCCTGGCTATGCATGTGCTGTGCTCTATGTGTGTCAGGTACATAAGTTTCACTAAATGGAATTCCTTTCTCTCTCACCATCTTGACAGAATTCCCTGGGGTTGTCTGCCTTCTTGGAAGATCTCGGGGTGCCATATGCTCCTAGGATCCTCATTTCCCAGGAGGACCCTCTTGCTTCCCAAAACAAGCTCCGCCTGCATTGCTAAATGCCTATCCACTATCACAGCCTCGTGGCCTGGGGCAAGCACGTATATAGTCTAATACTTTTAATGCTTTAGCTACAGATGTGGACAAAAACGGCAACTAGCTCCACTGGGGCCAGTTTAGTTTCTTTAGGTACTTACAGTTTTCCTAGAATTCATAGGCTGGAAGTAAAAGTCTGCTAATCATTACAATTTAGAACATGTTCCCTATTTAGAAAGATTAGTATAAGGGCTGCAGCCTTGCATAACACCAGGAGGTACAGTTCACGTGTTAACGTATCCGGAGCTTACAACTGGGTGACCCTAGGTGCTCAGAAGGGCAGGCTGTGGGTTGTCCATCCCCCAGCTGTTGCGAGTGTCACTGCTGTGTGCTAGCTGTCACCTTCTCTGGAGAATTGGCCTCAGCCAGGCCCAGGAGGCCAATGGGAGGACAATGTAGTTAATGTGTAGAAGCATTTGGTAAATGTTAGCAATTATCTCTGTTCCTGGTGGCAGCAGTGTTTCCTGATCTGGGACGGTAACCCAGGTCTCCTGATCCTAACTCAGGCCTCTTCCACTGGATGACATCCTCTACCTAATCCAGCTCCATCTCAAATCTATGATTTTGATCCACCCACTCTCTAAATCAAAATTCAGATCTATCTTCCCATGTTGGCATTCTTTCCAGGTTGAACAAAAGTTATGAGTCATGGAGAAAGGGGGCCAAGAAGAGGCTCAGATTTCCAACTCTAAACCTCAGAGAAACAGCAGCAAAATGTTTTCTTTGGAGAACCTACATCCCTGGCCTGAAAAAGAAAAAAGTTTCAATTTCCAGCACTGAAAGCGAAACCTATCAAAATAGCTAGATTGGGCTGAGTATATTGCAGTTGTGATAAACTTCACAATGATTTACCATAATTTTAAACAATTCACAGCTTAAAGTTTGCCAGTAACTCTTAAGACGGAGCAGCACTGCTCTGATATGCACCCATTTGTATATCAATATGTCCTTGTCTCCTTAAAAGGAGGCTTGCAAAAGGATTTAATTCAGAACTCCTTGAACTGATTTAATTCAGCTATTTGGATGCTTCGATTTTCAGCAAATTGGCCACTTTCTATAAAAGTCACCTTACAGTATTAAAAGATATTAAACAATGATATAATGTTTATTAAGGCATAACCCTATCTCAGGCAAATTTTCTTGGAAGTTATTATGGGAAGTATACTTTCTTCCTCTAAAGAAAACAGTCAATGCTTGGAATTTTCAGCCACAGAACCAGAAGAATATTAGAGCGCCATCTGGTGGATTTGATGCTCATGCAGGAGCCAAAATGAAATTTTTCACCAAGCCCTTTCCTGGGTGCTGTGCTATCATTGCTTTCAGAATATGGCAGTTAATCTCTGTCTCTTCATTTTCCACGTGGTATATATTTCCTTTTGCCTGAATGGCTGGACTGGTTTCTCCCTCCTGCATTTGGCCCACTCCCTTTCTATTGCCCTAGAGAAAGAGCCTTCAGCTAGAGAGTGATTAACACAATTCTCTATATATTAAACATTATATACACAATAACATTTCAGAAAGGTATATTGTAACAAAGTAGACAGATTATATAATTTAATCACATAATTATATCACAACATAAATGAAATATTATAGTATATGTAATATGTGTATATTAAAAATAAATTTCATAATGTTAATATATATTAAATTCATAAATATATATATTAAACTTCATTAATGAGAAATAATGAAAAGAGCACAAGGCACCCTGCTTCTAGTCATCCTGTCTTCTTCAACTTCCAATTCTGCTCCAGTCCAGTTAGTATCTTTTTATTTTCTACTCTCTGTCTCTGAAGGCATGTTAAATTAAGGATTTTACCTTGGTGCAATATTGTCACATCTTTTTAGTGAAAAGCAAGACAGATGGACAAAGAAATATTGTCTGTATTATCTACTGTCTACTACAGTCATCCCTTGGTATCCATGGGGTATTGGTTCCAGGATCTCCCTCATCCCACCTCACAAATACCAAAATCTGCAGACGCTCAAATCCCTTACAGACAGACCTCGTTTTATTTCACTTTGCTTTGTTGCACTTCTCAGATATTGCCTTTTTTTACAAATTGAAGGTTTGTGGCAACCCTGCATCACGCAAGTCTATTGGTGTCGTTTTTCCAACAGCATTATTTTTAAATTAAGGTATATACGTTGGTTTTTGAGACATAAATGCCATTGAACATTTAATAGACTACAGAACAGTATAATAATCACTTTTATAAGCACTAGGAAACAAAAAAATTCACGTGACTCGCTTTATTGCTATATTAATTTTACTTTGGTGGTCTGGAACCAAACCCATAATATCTCCAAGGTGTGCCTGTATAAAATGGCATAGTATTTGCATATAACCTACACACATCCTCCCATATACTTTAAATCATTATAATGCCTAATACAATGTAAATGCTATGTAAATAATTGTAAATACAATGTAAATGTTATGAAAATAGTTGCCGCACACAGCAAATTCAAGTTTTGCTTTTTGAAACGCTCTGGGATTTTTTTTTAATAGTTTTGATCCATGGTTGGTTGAATCCAAGGATGCATAACCAGCAGATACAGAGGGCCAACTGTATTTTCCTAGCAAGATTTTATATGATGGAAGTTCTGCCAGTTTCTAACTTATTGCCCCTCAGCTCCAAATGCACGTTTCTTTGCTTTGCTTTGTCATTGCCTTACGACACACATTCCCTATTGTTATTTGGCTTTATTATTGAATGCATGTAGTTCTTTACTTTTCCTGACAATATACCTTTTCTGCTCAGTAATGTACGATCTACCAGACCTGACATTTTGTGTTAAACTTCTTTATATTCCCAGCACCTAGCAAAATAAGTCATACGTATCACATATAGACATGCCTAGAATGAATGGCAATGTCAATGTCACAACTAGAGCAAAGTGTACTAAGATAGTAACTACTTACTGTATACCCCCATATTTAAAGAAGGTTAATGCAGGTAGGTTTGTCCTAGAAGGTATATAAATATGGTACAAAGCTTCAGTAATTAAAACAGCATGGTGTTGGCTTAATTAAATCAATCAAATGGATGTAAGGGCTCAGAAACCACAAAAGTACAAATGGGATTTTGTTACATGAAAAAGGTGGCATGTTAGATAGACTGGGAAATTAAGTACTCTTCAAAATATAATGATGAGGAAATTGATCATGTATTTAGAAGTTAGATTCCCACTTCTTCATTCTGTGCCCCCAAAGTGATTCCACATGGGGTAAGATTTAAATGTTTTTTAATTTTTATTTTCTGGTAATGGTGAATTAAGTTTTTCAAACTCTCCCACAGGAAGCAATTAAATATGCTGGGTAAAATATTTTAAGATATTCTCTTAACTGCATCAAGGAACAGCAGATAGAAAGGAACTACTAGGTTAAAGGCAAATGAAAATTGCATGCCCAGAGACTCACTAATATGGAAGCCACTTTTGCTCTAAAAGTATTTGCCAATCTAGGCAAAGTTGGATTTTTGTTTGGATCACTCTTGTCCCAGTTATCCTCATGGTGGACTCCTTCGGCTTCTTCAAGGCTGCTCAGAACTCACCTTCCCAGTGAGACTTAACTATCCTCTCATTTAAAGCTGCAACTTCCAAAACATTGGCACACCCCCTTCCTCTGCCCTACCTTTTTCTTTTTTCATAATTTTTAATCATCTTTAAAACCTACCAAATAATTTACTTATTATATTATTATCTACTTTTTATTGTCTTTCAATAATTGTTGAATGGATGCGGGGAGAGCCATTATTGCATTGTACAAATTCTTAGCACTTCCAGGAGATCCTTGGCAGTGAAGGCAGGAGAACTGTTACACACAGAAGAAGGGGGGTGAGGGGAAAAGAAGAGTGGGAAACAAATCAACAGACAGAGCTTCACTAACATTGCTCTTCTATAGACGGTATCTTCAAGACAAGAACTATGTCTTATTCATATAGGTATCTCTTGCACCTAGAATAAAACCTATGGTAAATTGAATTATTGGTCCCAATTCTTCACTCTCCCATAGTAAAATTATGCATTCCTAATCTTGTCATGGGGGAAGCAGGTGGAGTATATTTCCCTATCCATTGACTTTGGACTTAGTCACGTAACTTGCTTTGGCCAGTGAGACATTAGCAGACATGACATAGCAGAGGTTAAGATGTGTGTCCACAGATTGCCTTGACGCTCTTGTGCTTCCAAATTCTCTTGTGAGAACATACTCCAGATAGCCACTAATCCTCCACTCTGAGCTCCAGAATGAGACTCACAGAGCTGGCCTGAACTTGACCCAGAAGCCAAAACCTAGGAGCAGGGAATAAATGATTATTACCTGCCACTGAAATTTTGTGGTTGTTTGTTATACAACAAAAGCTGACTAATAACATCACCTGTCACATAGTTCTACTGAAGATAAAATATTTACAGAAAGTTTTCAAATACCAAATGGGGAGTAGTTATATCAACTGTCTGCCTTTCGTATCTGATGTCTGACCTCCTATATCAATGTTTAGTATTTGCTGCTCCTGACTCCTGACTGCACATCTGGTTTCTACTCTTTGATTTGTGTCTAAAGGAACAAACTTACCTGCTTGGCCCCTGACTGCTACTGACATATATCTAGCTCACCACCATGTACCCAAAGCTTGACTTTGACTAACCCAGGCCTGGCTTCCTGCCACATCTGAACTCTGCCATAGCACATTGCTTGACCCTAAGCAAGAGCAGTTCTGTTCAGAGAGGTAAAGAGAAGGTAAACTTGAGTAAGAAGGAATAGGATACTGGGCAGCAGGGTTAAAAGGGGAAAGAAATAGTTTAGAGTATATAGAAAGAGCAAACTCCAATAATAGTCCTGAAAACCCAGCCAGACATATACAACCATTTCTCCAAGAAATCCAGCTCTAAATGAGTCTGACATTTTCACCCAGCAGGAGGTAGAATTTATTCCACATTTTTTCTCTCAGTGTTCTCATCTCATAAGCCTCCCAAGAGACCTGTGTCTGCCACCTTGAGAAATCACCACACCTGCTCCAAAGCTCATCAGATACAAGAGATCACCCCGCAAAATGGAAAACTTATACTCCAGAAAATATGACCTTCCCCATGCCACTGCTGTGGGTCTCTTTACAAAAAATCCACTGTCATCTTCAATGTCACTGCCATGTGAATGCTGAGGCATGGCTTTGGCACCAACTAAAATCTCCCTAGTGTGAAGTTTTCATAACTGCTTCTTTTGAATTCATTTTGTAAATGCTGATCACTTGGCTCCAAAAGGACAAGGCCTTTAAAGACAGTTCTCAAGCCATCAGAGCTTCTTCCCCTTTTCTGATGGTCAGACTTCTGGATCACACTTACCAGTGGAGTCAATTTCCTTCACTGGTTTACTGAATCAATCTATAGTAAAGTATAGGGTCAATCTTCTCGATAATGGCAAAATAAATCCAAATTACTGGATGCTTTTTATCTTGACTTCCCTTCTTTCTTTCTCTTTTTTATATTAATTTGTGGGCATTTTCTTCATGTGTTTGTTGAAACAGGAAGAGGGATCATTTTTTAAACTTTGTGTTAAAGTATAGCATGCATCTAGAAAAATGCACTAATCAAAAGAAATAACTTGAAGCCTTTTTGCAAAGTAAATACACTAATGTATCCAGGGCTTAGATCAAGACACAAAACATTTCCAGCCCCCTAGAAGCAGCTACCACCCATGCTCCCTCACATACCCAAAGGTAAACCACTATCTTGATTTCTAACACCATAAATTAGTTTTACCTGGTTTTGAACTTCACATAAATTGGAGTCATATAGCATTAAGCTTTTGAATCTGTCTTCCCCCATTCAAGATTTTATCATCCTTATTCATTTGCATTATGTAGTCATAGTTCAATCATTCTCATTGCCACATAGGATTCCATTGAAAGATAGTACATTTGATTTATCCATTCTACTGTTGATGGACACTGGCATTGCTGTCCATTTTGGGCAGTGATCTGAGAACGCTCTTCTATATATCATTTGATGAACATATATATGTATATTTCTTTTGGGATTATATCTAGTAATGATCTTTTTTTTTAATATTTATTTATTTGGCTGCATCGGGTCTTAGCTGTGGCATGCGGGATCTTTTGTTGCGACGCATGGGCTTCTTTCTAGTTGTGGTGCGTGGGCTCCAGAGAGCGCACGCTTAGTTGCCCGCGGCATGTGGGATCTTAGTTCCCTGACCAGGGATCGAACCCGCATCCCCTGCATTGAAAGGCGGATTCTTAACCACTGGACCACCAGGGAAGTCCCTAGTAATGATTATTTTAATTTAGAAATTCTACCTACAAAATAATTCTGAATATTCTTGAAGAGCCTGGTACTTTTAAATTCTGAGTTCTAAATCCAAACTCTCAGGAAGAGCCCTTTACCATATTCCCTTATCTCAAAAGGAGACAGATCTCTGTTGAAGAAAGGGCCCTCAGCATTGAAATGTATCAGAGTATTAACAGCATGAGAAATGTAGTCGAAAAGAATATTAACACTTAAGTATAAATTTATACCTCAGGTTCAGCATTTTGAGTTTTATTTTGGGGAATGTTCAAAATTTTAATTTTCTTAATATATTTTAATCTCTGTAGAAAATGAATTCTGGCAGCCAGAACCCCAAAGCCAAGCACTTTTTGCATCTGTTCAGTCCAGCTTCACCCTCCAGAGGGCTAGTTGATTGAAGGTTGTACTAAAGGAGCATAAAAATAAGTTTCTGCCAGTTGTCAGTGATCCATCTGCAGCTTTTGCTCCCCAGGCCACACCAGCTAAAAGCAAGGACAGTCAAGGGACATGGGTAAAAATAATAATGGAGGGCTTCCCTGCTGGCGCAGTGGTTGGGAGTCCACCTGCCGATGCAGGGGACGTGGGTTCGTGCCCCGGTCTGGGAGGATCCCACATGCCGCGGAGCGGCTGGGCCCGTGAGCCGTGGCCGCTGAGCCTGCACGTCCGGAGCCTGTGCTCCACAATGGGAGGGGCCACAGCAGTGAGAGGCCCACGTACCACAAAACAAAAACAAAATAATAATAATGGATATGAAAAGAGTCTTCATTGGAAGTACAAGATGGTGCAGCCACTCTGGAAGATAGTTTCATGGTTTCTTACAGAGCTAAACAGAATCTTACCATATGCTCCAGCAATTGTGCTCCTTGCTATTAACCCGAATGAGTTGAAAATGTCCACACCAACACCTGCACACAAACATTTATAGCAGCCTTATTCATAAGTGCCAAAACTTGGAACAACCAAGATGTCCCTCGATAGGTGAATGGATAAACAAACTGTGAGACATCTATACAAGAGAATATTATTCAGAAATAATAAATGAAAAGAAATGAGCTATCGACCACAATGAGATACAGCCTAACATCTATTAGGATGGCTACTATTTAATTAATTAATTAAAGTGTTTGTAAGAGTGTGGAGAAATCGGAACCCTTGTGTACTGTTGGTGGGAGTATAAAGTGAGGCAGCCACTAAAACAGTATGATAATTCCTCAAAAAAATAAATAGAATTAAAAATTTTTTAGATTTAAAAATAAAATTAAAAAATAAAAGGAATTACCTTTTCCCCACACTATAGATAGATAGATAGTTAGATAGATAGATAGAATTACTATATGACCCAGTATGACGGGCTCGAAGAGATATTTACACACTCATGTTCATAGAAACATTATTCACAATAGCCAGAAGATGAAAGCAACCCAAGTGTCCATTCGGAGGAATGGATAAACAAAATGTGGCATATCCATACAACATCATTCAGCCTTAAAAAGGGAAGAAAATATGACACATTCTACAATATGGATGAACACTGGAGAGGTTATACTAAGTGAAATAAGCCAGACAAAAGGACAAATACTAGGGAGGGTGGGAGGGAGGGAGATGCAAGAAGGAAGAGATATGGGGGATATATGTATATGTATAGCTGATTCACTTTGTTAAAAAGCAGAAACTAGCACACCATTTTAAAGCAATTATGCTCCAATAAAGATGTTAAAAAAAAAATGCCTGCCCCATCCAGAGACCAAGCAAAAAAAAAAAAAAGACAAATACTGTATGATTCCACCTACATGCAGTACCTAGTGTGGTCAAATGCATGGAGACAGAAGGTAGAATAGTGGTTGCCGGGGGCTGGGGGGAGGGGGAGAATAAGGAGCTATAGTTCAGTGGGTACAGAGTTTCAGTTTTGCAGGACAAAAGAAATTTGGAGAGGGATGATGGTGATGATTGCACAGCAATGTCAAAGTACTTAATACCACTAAACTGTACACTTCAAAATGGTTAAGGAGGAAACTTTTCTGTTATAGATATGTTACCACAACTGAAAATAATTGAAAGGAAGAAAGAGAACGAAGAAAGCAAGAAAGAGGAAAGGAAGCTATCAAAAGAGTGAAATGAGCTATCAAACAAAGAAACAACACAGGGGGACCTTAAATGCATATTGCTAAGTGAAAAAAGTCATTCTGAAAAGGCTATATACTCTAATAAGTGTAGCTACATGACGTTCTGGAAAAGACAAAACCATACAGATAGTAAAGAGATCAGTAGTTACCAGGCGTTCAGTGGAGAAGGAGGGAAGGAGGTATAGTTGGAGCATGGGAGATTTTAAGGTCAATAAAACTATTATTCTGTGTGCTCCTATAATGGTGGATACATGTCATTATACAATTGTGAAAACTCATGGAGCTGTACAACATAAAAAGTGAACCCTAAGGTAAACCATGGATTGAGTTAATAATATATAAATATACGTTCGTCGATTTTAACAAATGAACCATCCTGTCTCAGTCAGTTTGGCTGTTGTAAGAAAGTATCGCAGACTGGGTGGCTCATAAACAACAGAAATTTATTGCTCACAGTTCTAGTGTAATGAGTTTTCTCACAAAGTCAAACTTACTAAATTTAAGAGATTGCCTTTTGTTATAGATTAGATCCTTCATTTGTGTAGGGAAAAGTAGGGATATTTAAATGTCAGTTTGTTAATGAAATGTAAAAAAAAAAAAAAAAAAATGATGATGGAAGACAAAACTAGTTTATTTATTTTATTTATTTATTTATTTTTAGCTGTGTAGGGTCTTCATTGCTGCACACGGGCTTTCTCTAGTTGTGGCAAGCGGTGCCTACTCTTCACTGCAGTGCACGGGCTTCTCATTGCGGTAGCTTCTCTGTTGCAGAGCACAGGCTCTAGGTGCAAGGGCTTCAGTAGTCGTGGCACACAGGCTCAGTAGTTGTGGCTCGTGGGCTCTAGAGCGCAGACTCAGTAGTTGTGGCGCACGAGCTTAGTTGCTCCACAGCATGTGAACCTGTGTCCCCTGCACTGGCAGGCGGATTCTGAACCACTACGCCACTAGGGAGGTCCAAAAGTAGTTTTTTTAAAAGGCCTTATTTGGCTAAATATAGAAAGCCAGCAACCCTCTGTTGATCCCCAAAGTTTTTTGGAAATTTTCCTGGTCCACAAAAATTCAAAAGTCTGGAATTCGCTGTCCTAGATGAGTATAACGATGACTTGCCTCCCAGAGTCTGAAATATATAGGAAAAAAATGGATACTTGAAATCACCACCTAACCCAGAAACTGTCCACAACCAAAAGGTTCCACCACCTCCAAACCTCCTGCTAGAGCTGCCAACACAGACAGACTTTTCTGTGCACCTTCCCTTCCTCTCCTTGATGACTAAATTCAGGTAGAGACCCACGTGACTGACTCATCTATCTCCTGGGAAACAAGATCCTTGAACACAAGGTTTCTCTGTAGCCCAATCCACATTCAGTGACCAGTCAGAGATTTGGCGCCCAGTCAGAACCTAACACACCAGACTTGGAATCCCAAATTAAATTTTCTAATTAATAGGAGCAGATGTCAGGAGCGAAAGCAACAAAGGTCTACAATATGAATAACCTATTTCTCATGGCATAGCCACCTGCAAGCTTAGTGTTGCTCTAAAGACCATAAGCTTGTATGAGATCTGTCCATCCCTGTGGAGTCTGAAGAAGCTTGCGCTGAAATAATTTTCCAGGAAGACCATCCCATAGGACTTGAGTGGAGGGACAACATTGCCTCTACTGGAAGACAGGGGCTCATTTGCTTTAGAAGAACCCACTGGGGGCCATTCCACTAGCAATTTCTTTTTTTCCAACCCCCAGAGTAAGGTAATTCCATTATTAGTCACTAAGCCAAGATTTATATAAAAATTGGCATCAAGGAAAATGTTGGCTTATCTAAGATAAAAGAAAATTCTTTACCACATCCATTTTCAAATTAGGTTCGTTATTTCTCTCTGGCTTTGCATAATGATACATACAGTAAACCTGAACCCCTTTCCTGGTATCATAGAAAACAGAAGGGAGGTTGCTATTAGTTAACACAACCATTTTAGAGACAGGGAAATGGAAAGAGAGAAGTGATCTCCTCAATGAATCAACAATCCAGCTGGAAAACATATCCTTTTGCTCATCATCATAGCTTATTTCCTGAAATCAGACCATATGCTCTCTTAGAATAAAGCCCCTTAAGAAGTGTATATGTGATCTTAGTGTAAACACAGTCCTTTGGCTTCTAAGATTCTCTATTATATAAATATCTATCTAAGTCCTGAATTTGGTCAAATGAAATAATGTACAGCAGAGGTTTTCAAACTGCTACACAAACAGGGACCGCATGAGGGAGAAAATGTGCAGGCATGGGTAGGGGCATTGGAAGTGTTAAAAATCCACCCCTTGTTCAACCAGAACAAATCCACTTTTGTATTTTCTTACATATTGTGTGTTTGTGTAGTATTTCAAGAAAAAGTGCATTCCCTTTTTAAAAGGAAAAATGTTTGCAAATTACTTATAAATATGAAAATGTTTCCCAACTATAAGGTGCCATGCAAATATAGGTATATCGATAGATTTTTCTACTATATACACACAAAGAGAATGAAGTCGGCTCATTAGTGAGGGTGAGCAAACTAACTTTTATTGAATGTCCATTTTACAGAGGAGAAAAATGAGGTAAATTCATACCTTTAGCAACATTTGAGAATGACTAATTCCAAAGCCTGTGCTTTTTCTTTTTTTCCAGTTTCTCTAACCTTTTAGCCAATGCATGTGTCTGGCTCCTCAGAAAATTCAGAAATCCTGGTTCTAAAACCTCCTCAGGGTCTCAGCAGAAGTGAAGGTTGGCCATTGCAACTTTTACTATTATTACTATTTTCACAAGGTAGGAGAGGAAAAGTAAATTTATCTCTACCTTTCTGAGTACTTACCTGAGACCCCTATAATAAAAGACAGATCATCGGGAGTTCCCTGTTGGTCCAGTTGTTAGGACTCGGCGCTTTCACTGCCGAGGCCTGGGTTCAATCACGGTTGGGGAACTAAGATACTGCAAGCCTCAAGGTGTGGCCAAAAAAAATGAAATAAAATAAAAGACAGATTATCAAAAGAAAAACATTCAGAAGTTTATTAACATATATTCCTCATGTAGATACAGGAGATACCCAGGGGAAAATGAGTAACTGTCCAAGGTGGCTTAGAATTCAGGCTTAAATAATACCATCTTAATAGGGAAAGGCGGGGAGGGATGTAGGTCGCTTAGGGGAGAGTAAGTGATGTTTAGGAAAGATGAATGGGCCCTTAGAAGAACAGATGGGAGGTATGATCATTTGTGAAGAAGTCTGTCTGGGTGTGGCGTCAACTTCTGGTACCCCTTTCTGTGACAAAATTCAGTTTTCCCTGGTTGATGAAACTCCTGGAGAGGCGAACGATGACAGTTGAGTTCTTTTCAGAGGGTCTGTCTTCAGGCAGATAAGGGGAGTTCAAAGAAAGCCTCCCCCTGCATTTTCTGTTTTTCTAGTGCATATGGCCCCAGATAACCAGTATACCAAAGTAGCATATTTGGGGGACACACATCCTGAACTCCTACAGTCATATTTGTGGGTGGTGTGTTCCGTAACCCTTCATTACCAGCTGTCAAATACATGTTTTTAATTTTTTTAACCTATTTATTGTTACTTTTCTGAAATAATACACGTTCATTTCTTTAAAACATATTCCTGAATTCTTCAATAGCAACCAAACCACTAGGCCCTATGTGATGTGTATTAACCTTCATGAGAAAGAAACAGCCAAAAGTTCTAACCTCCAAGTGTTTTATTCAGTCTGCACTACATTTTCCTTTTCTCCATCAGCTACAGCCCATATGGATGCACCCGTTGCTTGAAAATGATTATCATCTTTCTCAATAATTCTATTTTTAACTTCAATCTAAAACACATTAGAGGAGCCATCTAGTGTTTGGAAGTTGGCATTTAGGAGTTTTATAGAACATTCCTCCTCCCTGAATTTGATTTACCATCTGTGTTCATTCTCAGTATTCAAAGCATAAACACAGAGTATATATTTCATTTGGGGAAGAAATAAGATTAAAATTAAGAGGGCTTTAAGCGTCCTCACACCTGATTCCGTGGTATTTGGAATAAGCAACTTAGCTCCAAAGTTACTGTCAGTTCCCTTAGGAGACTGGATACAGCAAGGTAACATGGAAACACTTGGCCCATTTGAAGTAAACACATTGCATGGTCAGAAGCCTCCCAAACAAGAAACCTGGATTATAATTAGCTATTTTTCTAGACCAAAATACGGCCAAACTTGGATATAGGCAGTGCAGCTAACAGTCAACTTGACGAAATTTCAGGAACATCAGGAAAAGCCCCAAAACATCTTTCTCTGGCTTCCACTTCAATGCATGTTAATTTTATAACAGCTTTATTGCGATGCAATTGACATAGCATAAATTGCATATATTTAATAAACTGTGCATTTCCATGAGTTTCAGCATATGGGCTCACAAAAAAATCATCACCACAATCAAGATAATGAACATCTCACCACCCCCAAAAGTTTCCTCATGCCCATTTTTAATCCATCTCCATCTTCTCCTCCCCATCTCATCTCCAGATAACCACTATTCTACTTTCTGTTAAGAGAGATTAGTTTGCATTTTCTAGAATTTTATAATAATGAAATCATATAGTATGTAGCCTTATCTGGCTACAGCATAGTGATTTTGAAATTCTTCCACATTGTCACATGTATCAATATTTTGTTACTCCTTATTGATAAGTAATATTGCATTGTAGGGATATGCCAAAATTTGTTGATCCAGTCACCTCTTGATAAATATTTGGGTTTCAGGTATTTGGTTATTACAAAAAAAGCTGCTACAAATATACATGTTTAAGTCTTTGTATAGACACTTACTTTTCTTTCTCTTAGGTAAATTCATAAGAGTGAAATTATTAGGTTGTGTGGTTGGTATATGTATAATATTCAAGAAACTGCCTGTTTTCCAAATGGTGGTATCATTTTGCATCCCACTAGCTATGTATGAGAATTTCAGTTGCTCCAAATCCTCACCTACACTGATTTTTTTTTTTGGATAAAATATAATTTTAGGGCTTCCCTGGTGGCGCACTGGTTGAGAGTCCGCCTGCCGATGCAGGCGACACGGGTTCGTGCCCCAGTCTGGGGAGATCCCACATACTGTTAAAAAAAAAAAAAAAAAAAAAAAAAAATATATATATATATATAAAATTTTATCTCTTCCTTTTCCATTTGTTTACCTTTTATTTCTTTTTCTTGTCTTGTTGCACTGGCTAGAACCTCCAATACAGTGTTGAATAAAGGTGGTAAGACAGGACATCCCTGTTTTTTTCTTGATTTTAGGGGGAAAACATTCACTCTTTCACCATTAAGTATTATGTTAACTATGAGTTTTTCATAATGTTTTTTATCAGAATGAAAAAGTTCTCTTCAACTTCTAGTTCCTGAGAGTTTTAATCATGAATAAATATTGGATTTTGTCACATGTTTTTTCTCTACCTACTAAAATGACCATACGATTTCTTTTCTTTTTTATTTTTTTAAAGTAGACTTTATTTTTTAGAGCAGTTTTAGGTTCACAGCAAGATTGAGTGAAAGATACACAGATTTCCCATAATCTTTTTATTCTGTTAATGTGGTAAATTGATCTTCAAATGTTAAACAAACCCATCATGATGTATTATCCCTTTAATATATTGGTGGATTTGACTTGCTAAAATTTGTTTCAGAATTTTTCTATCTAAATTCATACGGAAAGCTTCCTGGTGGTGTAGTGGTTGAGAATCTGCCTGCCAACGCAGGGGACACGGGTTTGAGCCCTGGTCTGGGAAGATCCCACAGGCCACAGAGCAACTAAGTCCATGTGCCACAACTACTGAGTCCATGTGCCACAACTACCGAAGTCCACATGCCTCGAGCCCATGCTCCACAACAAGAGAAGCCACTGCAATGAGAAGCCCATGCACTGCAACCAAGAGTAGCCATTGCTCTCAACAACTAGAGAAAGCCTGTGCACAGCAACAAAGACCCAAAACAGACATAAATAAATAATAATTTAAATAAATAAATAAATAAATTCGTAAGGAATATTGGTCTGTAGTTTTCTTTCCTGTATTGACTTTCAGTTTCAAGGAAATTCTATACTCATAAAATGAGTCAGGAAGAATTTCTTCCTTATTCTCCAGAAAAGTTTGTTTGCAATATGCATTATTTTTTTCCTTAAATGTTTCATATTAATCACCAACAAAATCACTTTGTCATGAAATTTCCTTTTAGAAAAACTTTTAGCTACAACTTAATTTATGTAGTAGATGTGGGGCTATTCAGTTTATCTATTATTTTTTAAGGGAGCTTTGGTAGTTGTTGCTTTTCAAAGAATTTGTCCATTTCATATAACTTATCAAATTTATTGGAGTAGAGTTGTCAATAATATTCTCTTACCATTCTTTCAATGTTCTTTTTTTTGTTTTGTTTTGTTTTGTTTGTTTTTTTTGTTTGTTTGGTTTTTTTTCAATGTTCTTTTAATGGTGTTCCCTCTCTCATTCTTGATATTGGTAATTTCTGTTCTTGCTCTCTCTTTCTGATTATTCTGACTAGAATTTTGTTCATTTCATTAGTCTCAAAGAACCAATCTTGGTTTCACTGATTTTTACTATTCTTTTTTTTAAATCTCTCATTTATATCTGTGCTGATTTTTATTATGTCCTTTCTTATATTTACTTTGCATTTAATTTTCTCTTCTCTTTCTCTTTTCTTGATGTGGAAGCTTAGAAAATTAATTTTACATTATTCTACTTTCTAATATAAGTATTTAATGCTATAAATTTCCCTCTAACACTGCTTTCACTTCATTCCACAAATAATGATGTCATGTTTTCATCTTCATTCAGTTCAAAATATTTTCTAATCTCCCTTGTGATATCTTCTTTGACCCATAGGTTATTCCAAAGTGTGTGGTTTTGTTTCCAAATATTAGAGAGTTTCAAGTTATCTTTCTGGAACTGATTTCTAGCTTAGTTTCATTACGGTCTGTGAACACACATTGTATAATATCAATAGTTTTAAATTTGTTAAAATTTATTTTATGGCCCAAAATGTGATCTATTTCTTTTAATGTTTTGTGCCCACCTGAAAAGAATGTGTATTGCCTTGTTGTTGGGTAAAGTGTTAAAACAATTATAGATAAATGTTAATTTGATCGAGTTGATTGATGATGTTTTACAAGTATTCTGTATCCTTACTAATTTTCTGTCTACTTGTCTCACTAATTATATTGACAGAGAGGTGTTGAATCTCCAACTATAACTGTGGAGTTGTCTGTTTCTCTATTCAGATCTGTCTGTTTCTGCTTCACATGTTTTGAAACCCTGTTATTATGTACGTAAGTGTTTAGAAATATTATATCCTCTTAATTAACTGACTCCTTTAACATTTTGAAATGAATCTCTTTATCTCTTAAAATATTCATAATCCTGAAATCATCTTTGTCTGATAGTGACATAGCCACTTCAACTTTCTTTTTATTAATGTTTACTGGAATATACTTTTCCATCGTTTTTTCTTTTAAGCTATCTGTGTAACAGATAGCATATAATTGGATCTTGTGTTGTTATTTTATTTTTAATCAGCTGACAATCCTTGCATTTTAATTGTGGTGTTAAGACAATTTATATTTAATGTGATTATTTATGTGGTTGGATTTAAATCTACCATCTTGATTTTTGATTTCTATTTGTCACATCTGTTTTTAACTCTATTTTTCTTCTTTTTCTGTCTTCTTTTAGATGAATTGAATATTTATGACTTTATTTTATTTTTTAATTTCTTGTTATCTATATGTCAGTTTTGTTTTCTTAGTAATTGACTTAGAGTTTATACTATGCATCTTTAACTTACCACAGCCTACCTTCAAGTAATGTTATATCACTTCACCTGAAGTGTAGCGACCTTACAACAGCATACTTCCATTTCCACCCCCATCTTTTTTTTTTCTTTTTTTAAATATACAGAAATATAGATCAATGGAACAGGATAGAAAGCCCAGAGATAAACCCATGTACCTATGGTCAACTAATGTATGACAAAGGAGGCAAGGATATACAATGGAGAAAAGACAGTCTCTTCAATAAGTGGTGCTGGGGAAACTGGACAGCTACATATACAAGAATGAAATTAGAACACTTTCTAACACCATACACAAAAATAAACTCAAAATGGATTAGAGACCGAAATGTAAGACCGGACACTATAAATCTCTTAGAGGAAAACATAGGAAGAACACTCTTTGACATAAATCACAGCAAGATCTTTTTTGATCCACCTCCTAGAGTAATGGAAATAAAAATAAACAAACGGGACCTAATGAAACTTAAAAGCTTTTGCAAAACAAAGGAAACTACAAACAAGACAAAAAGACAATCCCCAGAATGGGAGAAAATATTTGCAAATGAATCAACGGACAAAGGATTAATCTCCAAAATATATAAACAGCTCATGCAACTCAATATTAAAAAAACAAACAACCCAATCCAAAAATGGGCAGAAGACCTATACAGACATTTCTCCAAAGAAGACATACAGATGGCCAAGAAGCACAGGAAAATCTTCTCAACAGCACTAATTATTAGAGAAATGCAAATCAAAACTACAATGAGGTATCACCTCACACCAGTTAGAATGGGCATCCTCAGAAAATCTACAAACAACAAATGCTGGAGAGAGTTTGGAGAAAAGGGAACCCTCCTGCACTGCTGGTGGGAATGTAAATTGATAGAGCCGCTGTGGAGAACAGCATGGAGGTTCCTTAAAAAACTAAAAATAGAATTACCATATGACCCAGCAATCCCACTACTGGACATCTACCCAGAGAAAACCTATATTAACGCCTATATGTGGAACCTAGAGAAATGGTACAGATGAACCAGTTTGCAGGGCAGAAACAGAGACACAGATGTAGAGAACAAACGTATGGACACCAAGGGGGGAAAGTGGGATGGGCGGTGGTGGTGGTGGGATGAACTGGGAGATTGGGATTGACATATATACACTAATATGGATAAAATGGTTAACTAATAAGAACCTGCTGTATAAGAAAAAAATATTTTTTGGATGCAGACCATTTTTAAAGTCTTTATTGAATTTGTTACAATATTGCTTCTGTTTTATGTCTTGGTTTTTTGGCCATGAGGCGTGTGGGATCTTAGCTCCCCGACCAGGGATTGAACCCTCACCCCCTGCATTGGAAGGTGAAGTCTTACCCACGGGACCGCCAGGGAAGTCCCTCCCACATCTTTTATGCAATTTCTGTCACATATTTTACTTTACATATGTTCTATGCCTTTAGATGCAGTCTATACTTCTTGTCACTATTCAGATACCTTTCTTGGTTCATGTTCACCAGAGTGTGAATGAAGCATCTGAACAGGTTTTTGTGAAAGATGGGGATAAGAAGAAAGCTTGACAGTTCTAGGTGAGGAAACACAGCACTGAGGGATAAATGGGATGAAAGAAAAAAAAAAAGACTATTTTAAACTTTTGAGAAGGCAATCCTAGCCAAAGGCTAAATGGTTTGAGAATTCCCATCAGTTTTCCCACCAGACTCCAGATTTTAAATGCTGGACAGTACAGTTAGAGCATTAATCTATGCACCTAAAAGCCACAAGAGTTAGTCAAGGTGAAGAGCATATCAGATCGTAACTTTCTTGTGGGAATAACTAGTTTGCTCAAAAATCAGCTGATTCCAAAAAGCAGTCAAGTCATTATTGTTACCACATGGGCTAAAGAAATAGTTGAATGTGTATCCTTTTTCACTTTTCTGTTCTTATTTTTAATATTATGTGGGCCTATTAATTTCTGAGAGACCAGACCAAATTTGTAATAGAAATATAACAAAGTTAAAAATAAAGGAAACGGCTTCCCTGCTGGCACAGTGGTTGGGAGTCCGCCTGCCGATGCAGGGGACACGGGTTCGTGCCCCGGTCCGGGAAGATCCCACATGCCGCAGAGAGGCTAGGACCGTGAGCCATGGCTGCTGAGCCTGCGCGTCCAGAGCCTGTGCTCCGCAACGGGAGAGGCCACAACAGTGAGAGGCCCGTGTACCGCAAAAAAATAATAATAATAATAAATAATAATAAATGAAATTTTACCAAACATCATGTTATAAAAACAATTGTTTATTCACTAGGAAGTATTAAAATAAACTCTTTTGGCCATAAAGCATAAAAAATTGCAAAAAGACTCAGAAAAATATAACGCATTCCTCTCTCTTACCATCCTTTATACCCACTCCTACTCTTCCATCTGCCTGGGAGCCAACACACAGAACAGGAAGAGATTGGAAACCCACCAATTCCATGGTCTTGGCAAGGTTCCAAGCTTAAGGATTCATGTTCCTATATCTTGATGACATTGTAACATGTTACTAAGAATTTTAGACATAAAGGAGCCATTATAGGTAGAAAGTGTTAGGGATAGTTTTTTGCAAAAATGTTTGCCAAAAAGAAGTTAGATAAGTTTTCTCTAGGTCAGCTCATTTCTGTAAAGAGATATGTGTTTTCTAGGGTATGGATCTCTAATAAGCTTCACTCTCCCTTTCCTCCTCCCTTCCTTTTCCCTATCATCTTTCTTTCCCCTTTTTTTCTCCCCATCACCCCCCTCTTTGTCTCTCTCTTTTTTCCTTCTTCTCTCCTCTAAATAGTTTTTAGGAGCACAGACTCTTGACCCGACTCTCTGAGCTCAATAGTCACTTTTTAGTAGAGTGACTTTGGCCACTTCTCTACTACTCTGTGCCTCAGTTTCCTCATCTGTAAAAGTGAGGATAATAGTTGTTCTTATCTTATAAGAATTAAGAGGATTGAGTAAATTAATATATGAAAACAGTTAAAATAAGCCCTGACACTTGGTAAATTCTCCATAAGGATTAACCGTCATCATCCATCATTATCATCATCATCATCACCATCGTCATCATCATCATCACCATTGAAGTGAGAAACATTCACTCTCCTGCAAGGGGATGGAAGAGACAAGCCCTTACCTTTCCTGTATTGCTCTTCTATGCAGCTTCCACCCTGACCATTCCGAGGTGTTGAGTGCAAATTTGGGGTCCCCCAGAAGAAACACTCTCTGAGTAGCCTTAAGAAGCCAGCCAGCTGGTCTCCAAGAACAGAGCAAAGCAAGGACCAGCTTACCAAGACTATACATGGAGAATCATCCCAGATTTGCTGCTAACATTCTATGTCACCTGGCACAGTCACTTCAATGCTCAAACTTCCTCTTCTGTGATTTGAGGAGTTTAGATTAAGATTATCCCTTCATTCCCCCATGTTGTCACAAATCCCATAACCTATTCCATGTGATCTTTGTATTTATAAAATACAAACTACACAGGACATTAAGAAATGATAGATTCTTCTTCTACTGGGGAGTTGGCAGGAGAGGGGAGCCTGTCACCTTCTCATGAGTATGGTCACATTGGTTGTGACCAATCACACACTTTAACAGCTCAACTCCACTCCACCTACCAAGAGGGAACTGCCACTGATGGAGCTCTAGACATTTGTTGAGACAGCATAATCCTTTCCATGTAAGCATTATTCTATCTGTGTGAAAAGAAGTATCAGGAATTCATCATCAGAGTCAGACCGCAAGGGCACACACTGTGCCCGCCACCCTCCTGTGTACCCCTTTTCTCCTACTTTTCTTTTTTTCCCTCTCACTGCCTCTTCCCTTTCTTCTCCCTTTTCTCAGCAACACTTCCCACTGTCATTGACAGGTAAGACTGAAAAGGCTGCAACCACTGAGGTAGAGGAAGCCTTTCCAACCAGACCCCCTTTCTCATTTGATGGGCATGTTTCTCTTTTATGAAGCTTTGTACAATTTTGTATAGAGAAGTTGTATAATTTTGAAAAAAAAAAAGAGGAAAGAGCAAAGGAGAAAAGGGGGGAAATCATCTAGAGCCCTACCACCACCATTTTGTATATTTTCTAATTTTTCTATGGGTAGATTTTGATTTGGCCCAAGGAATATTATGTATTTCCATTATGTGATCATGCCACCATTTTAATCTGCCTTTTTCATGTAACAGTATTTCTTAAGCATTTTCCATAATAGTACACATGCTTCAAAAATAAATTTATCGTGTACATTCATACCCCATCAAGGGCATATGCCAAAGCTAACTTCACCAGTTCCCTGTTATTAAGCATTTAGGGTATTTCCAGTTTTTCATCATCATCATTAACACTGCAATGAACATCTTTGTGCATTTAGCTTCTTACATATTTGGAAGTATTTATAACAACCTTATGAGTAAGTATTATCAGATAAGGAAATGAAGTTTAAAGGTGTTGAGTGGCACACCCAAAGTCGAAGTTACGATAAAGAGTAGGGCTCACAACAGGTCTATTGACTTTCAGATCTCATTCCTTAACCGATAAGCTATACTGCTTCCCATTTTGCAGCTTTATGTCTTCAGGGCCTGCCCTTAATCTCTCACTTTTCAATGAATCCTTTGTGAACTTCTCCTGGGAACTCCTGGGAACTTCTCCTGGGAGCTCCTGGGAACTTCTCTTCCTCTCCAATTTAATTTCCTTTTAATCTCTTCGCTTCAAACGATGTCTTGCCAACCTCCTAAATCCTTTACTTACTGTTTCACATCAACCAATCAGCAAATATCAATCCTGGAAACATCCAGACTAATGTCAAACCCCCATCCCCAATCATTTCTGGGTTTCCTTCAATGTACTGAATTCACCATCTTCCCTCTCACCTCCGGATCTTTGAGCGTGGTATTACCTCTGCCTGAATCACTCTTTTTTCCATCTTTTTTGTCTAACTAACTTTTACTTATACTGCACCCCTGGGCTTACAAGTCACTTCCTCCAGCAAATCCCAGACCAGGTAAAGAACCACTTCTATCTGTTCCTATAACCACCAGAACACTTATGACACCGACTGGTACTTTCTTGTCTAATGATCTCCTGTGCTGTAGTATAAACTCAGTGGGACAGGGACCCTGGATGTCTTGTGTACTGCTGTACCCCACACCTAGCCTGGTACCTGGCAAGTGGTAGGCCTCTGTCTCTAATTATAAAAGGAATGAATAGTCTAAAAACACCCCTAGGTGGAAATGCTCTATCAATGATAATAAATAATTCCTTACACTCCACATTTTCAATGTCTCGGGTGTTTTTCTTCTTTATGGGTTTAATACTATGTACAAGGGTATTTACCTGTTCCTATTTTTCAATCTGCAGAAATAAATTATATATATGTATACTTACATGTGCATATATCTACTAGTCTGATAAAACCATGCTTTCTTTGCACTGAAGGCATTTGGCTATTAAATAAGAAACATTATCAAATTTGAAAACATTTCAGTGAGTCTGTCTGATGTCTGTGTCTTCTCATTTTTTAAAAAAAGGTTTTATTATGGTAAATTACACATAACATAAAATTTACCATCTTAACGATTTTTAAGTGTACAGTTCAGTAATGTCGAGTAAATTTACATTGTGCAACTAATCTCCAGAACTTGCTTTCTCATTTTTGTAGTAAACCTGTAGCACTATAAGTATTTGTGTAAATACCTCTTCCCTAGAGCAAGAGTTTCTAGACTTTCCAGTTCAAAAACACCTTCTTAATATCAAAAAAATTTGTAGAATCCTACAGGATAATAACCATGCTACTGATATCTGTGAAAATAAATTATTAATTCAACACAATGTTTAGATTTATTAATCACAACAAAATCTACATGGAAGTGTAGTACCCAGGGTTTGGATTTGTTATTTCACAACGACTCTCTCTAATCCCTCAATTCACAGGGGTGGGCTTCTGGTAGCCATGCTGTATAGAAATAGCCACAAATCACTGGACCAGAAATGGCCACCTGACTCAAATTGAACTAATCAAATTCCTTCACCAAGAATTCAAAATTAGCAGAAAGACAATAATAGAGAGTAATTGATTGATTGATTCCGTGTCTCCATGTAACTAAAACTGTAAGACAAATTCCAAAACAGTGGATGTTCGTGTTCTACAGGTTCCTCTGTGCCATAATCCTATAAGGGGGTTATTATTCCCATGTTATAGATGGGAAAACTGAGGCTTGGAGAGACTTTGAGCCTTGAACCCAGACATTAGCTATGTCTCAATATGGCTTCCCTATGCAATGGAGCACTCTTGAAACTGGGCTATCATTGGAAACTCATTTATCTAAACTTCCACTAAATTGTGAGCTCCTTGAGATTCCAGACAGTGTCCCGTTCCATGGGTGCCGAATAAATGTTTATTAAATAACTAAATGAAATTATACTTAGTACTGTGTGAGGTTATGAAGAGTAATAGAAACAATGGTCCAAAGGAAACCTACCTAACTTACCCAAGAGTTGGAAAATGTAGTTAATGTGTCTGAAATACACCAAGACCACGTGAAATTCAGCATCCATCCTACAAGAATTTGAAGAAGGAAAATGATCTTTGTGTTTATACCAGCCTAAACTCAGTATGATAAATGAGATAAAGCTACAACAAAAGTTTTCTTGTAAGACACTCCAAAGCAGAGTCAGACCAAATGATGTGTAACTGCCTGGGCGTTTTGTTCAAACAATGTCATTAACACCACTTAAAATGCAACTTCTAGGCCCATAAGCTTTATTTATACCTGTCATCAAAGTCCTTGAGGGGCTACTAGTTTAACTATGTTTCACTCCACAATAATTACATGATTTTAAAGAAAGTAATGAGTTACTTTTCAGCTGTTGGAAAATAAAAAAGGCTGTTGAAGTGAGATGAGGGATTTATGCATTGTGATTAAAGATGCTTGGGTCTTTGAGAATATTTTATATGTAAATTGAATCTCCCTTAAACACATGTTTGTTATGTTGCATCCTATTCTTAATGCTATCAGAATCTTAATGGTTCTCAAAAAATGTAATCATTTCACCGCAGGAGGGGGGAGATATGGGGATATGTGTGTATGTATAGCTGATTCACTTTGTTAGAAGGCAGAAACTAGCACACCATTGTAAAGCAATTATACTCCAATAAAGATGTTTAAAAATAAATAAATAAATATTATCATTTCAGGACCCCAGTTCAAACTCTTTATGAAATAATGATTTTTAAAAATCTGTCAGAATTGACAGCCTCTACACGCTGGAAATATAAATTAGAAAATTTTGCTTGATGATAAGGCCAGGGAGAAATTTTTCTCGTGTTATTGATAGATGTCCCAATCTGTCTTCAGATCAAGCAGATAAGTTTCCAGTTTATTCATAGAACACATTTCACACCTCCTCTGTGTCATAAGTTTAATTTTTTTCTTACAACGTGTTGTATCAAAATGCATCACTGAAATTGGTTCTGTTATAAACTGTTTAAAAATAACAAAATCCGCCACCACTGGTGGTGCAGTGGTTAAGAATCTGCCTGCCAGTGCAGGGGACACGGGTTCGATTCCTGGTCCGGGAAGATCCCACATGTCGTGGAGCAACTAAGCCTGTGAGCCACAACTACTGAGCCTGTGCTCTAGAGCCCGCGAGCCACAACTACCGAGCCCACGTGCCACAACTACTGAGCCCACGAGCCACAACTACTGAGCCTGTGCTGTAGAGCCCACAAGCCACAGCTACTGAAGCCCACGCACCTAGAGCCCGTACTCTCCCCAACTAAGAGGAGCCACCGCAAGGAGAAGCCTGCGCACTGCAACAAAGGGTAGCCCCCGCTCGCTGCAACCAGAGAAAGCCCGTGAGCAGCAATGAAGCAAGGAAGACCGAAGGCAGCCAAAAAAAAAAAAAAAAATCTCAAATCAGATTAGTACTAGGCACTATTCATACCCAAAGATGTTGATGAAAGATTTCCATTTATTGTTGCAATTACTTTGTAGGAAAATAAATTACTATCATACTATTTTTCAGTATTAATGTCACTTACTTGTGAAAGATTTGGATCCCTCCTCCCTTTAAAAGCTCACTATGATCTTGCAAAATGTATTTGGTCCATAATCCATTTGAGTTTTATAATTCAATTACCTATCAGTATTCTTAGTTTTATGACACCAATTATTTCAATGCGTTTCAGGATACATGTTGGCTAAAGTGTTAAAAAAAATTTTCATTTGAAAACATAAGTTATTATCATTTCAAATGTGCCCCCTAGATTCTTTCCAGAACATTCAATTCTGTGTATATAGAGATGGCAATTCTGATCCATCGTCAGCAGGAAATGCACTGAATTGTTCTGCTCACTGTGAAGAAGGGTCTGTAATTACGCGTTTTTGCTGTCTCAAAATCTTATTTTTGCTAGAGAAGTTCAGGGAGCGTAGCTTTCTCTCGGCAATGCTATCTGAACCGTATGGTAACTAAATTTGTAACTGAGGTCACATTAGCACCATGTTAATAACCTGAGTTATCAAACCAAAACACTTTCTATTTCGGTCACTCCTCTCAGGTACCATCAACAGACACCCAATTAAACTGGCTCAGTCAAAGCAGAGACCCGATGGGCTCTCGGAACAACTATCAAGTCCAGGAGGCTAAGTCCATGACTGGCTTCAGACATAACTGAATTCAGTGGCTCAACACAGAACATCAGGGCAGGTGCCTCATACTCTGTGCCCCAGAACTGATTTTCTCTGGTTTCATTCAGAGGCGGGATTTGTCCACAGTATGGTCCAAGCAGCGGGAGGCTTACCTCCACCAGTTAGCCATCCAGGTAGAAAGAGAGTGGCTCTTTCCAAATCCCTAGGCAGGACCTTCATATGTGCATCTTTCAACAAATTACAGTGGCCATGGGATGGATAGGACAATTTTACCAGCCAGGACAGGTGACACGCCCACTCCATGGCTTCAGCACATGGGGGTCAGTCCCTCTTGAACATATGAATTGAGAACAAAAGAAGGGTTTTTTTCCCCCCAAAGGAAGATATGCGTGCCCGCCCGGAGAAAGAGGAGTGGGCAGAGCAGGCTGGAGCAATAGCTCTGCCGAGGAAGGTCCCACGTCCCTCAGTGACCCCTAAGTTGGTACCAAAGGAAACATGGCAAAGTTCTCCCAACAGCAGAAAGCTCACTTGGCTCTGTGTGAGGACGAGGGTCCTCACTCCAGCTCTGCCATTAATTACAGAAACAACTGAGAAAGTGGCAGACTCTTCTAGGCCCGTTTCCTCGCCATTTTATAAAATCCCCTGAACTAGGCACCAGCCATAAGAGGCTTCAACAGTGATGCCCCCCCTGAAATGCCCTCAGCCTAAGCTTTTCCAGACTTAATACACTCAGAGTATATTCATTTAACCCCCTACAAACCCATCTGGACGGTCCTCAGACCTCTCAAGGTCAACATATGTCCCCCCAATGCCCCCACACACACAACAAAGAGCCCACACCTCTTCCTCCTCTAGAGCTCTGTACCCCGTGGGCCACCCCACCTAAGCCAGGAGCCAGAAATTCTCTGAAATAACCATCAGATGTCAGGTTACACAGATACATGCCCCCTTCTCTCTTAAAGGCTCTTGGGTTTACTTGGACCCAGGGATTCTCACCTTGGAGTCCATGGATGGTGTCCAGAAGATCCACAGACCTCCTGAAATGATGTAATAAAATTGTGGGTGTGTGCACACGTGTGTTTGTATTGGACATTTTTCTAAGGATAGAATCTTAGTTTTCATCAGAAAAGGATGCCCGTCCCCATTCCCCCTTTAAAAAAAGGTTAAAAATCACGGTTTTAGCCCAGCACTGGGATGTCCCAACTTTCCCATCACATCCCTGATGAGTCCCAGTCAGTTGCCCCTTATGGTGGTTTTTAAACATGGTCTCAAATTCTTGGATATTCCTCCCGAGGAGAGGGGGTTCCATGGCTCGTCCCCTAGAACCTGGGTCAACCTGGGACTGTCTAGGTCAACAGAGGACAGTAAAAGTGACACTGGGTAACTCAGGGAGCCAGGTAGCTTCCAGTTGTCACAAGAACATCACTTCTGGGAGCCCTGAGCTACCTGTATGAACTCTCATTACCTGAAACCATCAGGCTAGAGAGGTCACGGTAGACGCTCTGGTCCACAGCCCCGGTGTGCCCAGCCTTCCCAGCCACGCCTGCCAAGGCACCAGACATGTGAACAAGGCTGCCTTAGACCCTCAAGATCTCTCCATTTAGCAGCTGATTATTACGAGAACTTTGCCAGTTCCACGTGGAGCAGAAGAATCACGTTTATGAACCCGGTCCAAATTCCTGACTCACGGAGTTGTGAGATGTAATGAAATGGTGGTTGGTAAAGCCATTACGTTTCATTGTGGCTTGTTATCTAGCAATAGAATGACCAGCACAACCCCCCAAATCTTCCTCAGTTCGAATACCCAAGCCTACCTAGAAAAGATCAACATATGAGGGGAACCTTGTTGGGCTGAAGATTTCGAGATGATCCATAGCAGTAAGTGCGGGACCAAAAGCAGCCTCTCCTCTGAGGACGCAGATGTAAGCCGGCAAGTTTCTGCAAGACAATTAAGACCAGTTCGAGGCTCCTTAGAACACAGCTCTCTCTGGGGGATAGTCATATGCAGAAAGAAAAGGGAAAGTGGTCCAAGACCCAAATCAGCAGAAGATTGAAATCAATAGAGTGGCTTAGTTTCTGAATCTCTAATTAATAATCGTAAAGAATTATCTTAACTGAGCATGGGGATAGGCAGAATAATGGCCCCAGTATGTCCACAACCTAATCCCTAGAACCTATGACGCTGTTAGGTAACGTGGCAAGGAGGTATTAAAGTTGCAGATGGAAGTAAGGTTGCTAACCGGATGACTTTAAAATAGATTATCCTAAATGACCCAAGTGCCCAATGTAATCCACATGAAAGTAGAAGAGGGAGACAGAAGAGGGTCAGAGGGATGCCCGTTGCTGGCTCTAGGCTGGAGGAAGTGGGCCATGAACAGGGAACGCACCTCTGGGAGCTGAAAGAGGCAAGGAGAAGATGCACTCCTAGAGTTTCCAGAAAGGAGTATAGCCCTGCCAACACTTTGATGTGAGCTCACCGAGACCTCTGCCCGACTTCTTACCTACCTAACAGTAAGGTAATAAATCGGTGTTGCTTCAAGCCACTACGTTTGTGATCATTTGTTACAGCAGCAATGAAAGACTAATACAAGCACCTACTACATTCCAGTTACCATGCTATGTGCAAACAGCACATTACGTCATTGAGTCCACGCAAGGTGGTATTACTATCGCCACATTTTGGGACCAAACCAAGGTTCAGAGAAGACACACAGTGTAACAAAAGTCATTAAGTTGGTGGTAAACTGCAGGGACAGGATTTGAACACAGGTCTGTCTGACGACAAATGCAGGAAGCCTATGACAGCTCTCTTTTATTTTTTACTTCCTGTTATGGATTTATTTGACATTAGAACTGAAACGTTAAGTCTACCCGTACGTAAAAGATTTCTTCATGCCTATCTGACTCTACTGACATGATTTCTGAAGGCTTTTCCCATCATTAAAACAAAAGATCCTAAAACATGCTTTAGTATCCAAGTGATTTCTCCAAGGCAGAAACCTCCAACTTGGAACTTGGCTAGAGATGGGCAGGACAGCCGGGACAGAATTTAGCTCTAAAACTAAAGGCCAGAAAGGTGCACTCCACAATACCTCTCCCCACTACTCAGCTTTGTACCATTAAAGCTTTCAAATATACATGAAAAGGAAAGAAGAGTACAATAAACATCCTTATATACCTATCACCTAGAGTCAAGGGTTAACATTTTCCTGTGTGATATGTGTGTTTCACCTCTAAAGACATTGGCATACACCTCCTAAAAATAAAAATACTATCCTTCATAACCTAAATACCATGAAAAATCAAGAATAACTCCTTCACATCCTTTAATATCCAGTCCATATTCGCATTTCCTCAGTTGTCCCAAAAGATAACTTTTATATCCAATTTTTTGAACCACGCGCCAATCAACTTTTACGCATTGCATTTCTCGGCTGTGCCTTTTTAGTCCCTTTTAATCTAGGTTAATCTTGCATTTTTTTTTTTAATGACATGGAAGTCTTGAAGAGACCAAGTGTTTTGGGGTTGAATTGTGTTCCCCCCAAAATTCACATGTTGAAATCCTAACCCCAGTACCTCAGAACGGGCTCTTATTTGGAAATAGGTCACTGTAGATGTAATTAGTTAAGATGAGGTCACCATACTGGAGTAGGGTGAGTCCTTAATTCAGTATGACTGGTGTCCTTATAAAAAGGAGAAATTTGGACTCGGGGAGAATGCCATGTAAAGATGAAGGAGAGACTGGAATAATGCTGCTACAAGCCAAGGGATGCCAAAGGTTGCCAGCAAGCCACCAGATACTAGGGGAGAGGTGTGAAGAGTCTTTCTCATAGCTCTCAGAAGGCACCAACCCTGCAAACACCTTGATCTTGAACTTCTAGCCTCCAGAACTGGGAGACAATAAATTTCTGTCGTTTTAAGCCACCAGATTTGCAGTACTTTGTTATGGCAGCCCTAGGAAACTCATACTGCTGTCTTGTAGAATATTCCACATTCTAGATTTGGAAGTATTTTCCTCATGACGTCACTTCACTTGTTCCTCTATCCCCTATGTCTCCTATAACTTAACTTAAGCTACATCTTAAGTCTTGATTGGCTTCAAAGATTTCTGTTGAGACTATTTCATGGGTGATTCTATGTGTCTCATACTGTCTCATCTCAAAGGGACATGAAGTCAGGTGGTCCCTCTGTGATTATGTTAAATTGGATCACATGCTGAAGGTAGGACAATATGTCTTTAATGACTTAAACATCGTTTGGCCACTTCCTGAACCCAGCTGGAGGTGGCGAGAGGAATGGTGGTATGGGCTGCACCAAGTGTGTTGTCATCAGGACTCCAGCCTATCTTTCTTGTTCCTCTGGGAACCCCTCCCCCATGACACCTGTTCCTGGTGGGAATTTCCATGACAGCCCCTTACTCCCCATCACTACATGGCAGGGGCATCTGGATACCTTAATCCCAGCAATTGGTCCCGAGATGGGCATGTGAACTGTCTTAGCTCAAGGTCCCTAGAAACCAGAGCTTGAGGCGAAACTTTTGTGTGCACGCATTGTTGAGAAGTGTAAGTGCAAGGTCCCAAGAGGAGGGGAAAAAAAAGAAAAGGGAAGCAAGACTGCAAAGGAAGGGAAGAACAAATAAGGTGGTACATTACTGAGCCGGCCACACACCAAAACACTGGTTGTCACAGAGGACACATCCAGAAAGAAACAGTGTGGATTCTCTTAGTCTCAGAACAGTCTGTCAGCAAAGAGGAAGGGAGAAAAACCCATCCACCAACTCCTTCCAATCTGCTATTTCTCACTGGGCACATTTCATCCCATGGGACATTAAACCCTCACACCTTGGGCTGTGTCACCTCTAGGGAGCCACTGGGAATCCAGAATGAACTGGTGACACTTCCTAACAGCCTGGGTGTTGTCTGTGATAGGTCAGACCAGGCTGGGCAAGCTAATGCATGTGCAAAGGTGCCCAAAAGTCCTGAAGCTTTTTGTGGTTCAGCCATGATGGGAAAATCCCAGAGGTCATAGGCAAAAGGCATGAGTGTGAGAAATAATCAGAGAGGTGCCGTCTGCTCTTTCCATGAGTGACAGCAGGGCACCACTGGCCCAGTGCTCTACAAGAATATGGCCCTCCCCAGTGAAAATGGAAACATCTTCTTTGGAGCCTAGAAGAATGCGGTTGGTGCTGGATGAACTACCTGGAGTAATGAGCATCAGTGAATATTCAGTGCTTCACATACTGTCTGACTCAGACTTGAATACTTGAATAAAGGATGACTACATGAATGGGAAGGATGGAGGGATGGATGGGGGATGGATGGGGAATGGATGGAGGGATGGATGGGGGATGGATGGGGGGAAGGATGGAGGGATGGATGGGGGGATGGATGGAAGGACGGTGGGCATTCAGAGCCTGCTAAAGTGCTGGAAAGTTGGTACAGAGGGATATAATAGTCATATTTGATATTTAATAGTAATATAATCCTATGGAGAAAAATATCAGCTGATTCAACTTACATATGATATGTATTTGCAAATCCCAAGAAGAGAACCTCATACTGCTTTACAAAAAGTGCTTCTGCCCTTCGGGGTGTGACATCTAGCAGTGCCCCGGGGAGAAGTGATGAGGCAGATGTCGGCCACCAGTCCGTTACAAGGGCTCTTGGCTCATCACTTTCTACCTTCTTCAGGGTCCCCTTCAGCTGCTTTGTGGCCTTAGCCCACCT
Source organism: Neophocaena asiaeorientalis asiaeorientalis (assembly GCF_003031525.2). Taxonomy (NCBI): domain Eukaryota; kingdom Metazoa; phylum Chordata; class Mammalia; order Artiodactyla; family Phocoenidae; genus Neophocaena; species Neophocaena asiaeorientalis. The sequence goes on along the minus strand of NW_020171825.1, from coordinate 2,903,048 downwards.
CCCTTTCCATCTCATTTCACTCCCCCTTCTCCCCAGCCCTTCACAATGTTGCAGTTCTCTCTTCCATCAGAGCACAATTTAGGAGGGTGCCTGGTCCATAAGGAAGGCCTGATAGATGCTTGTCAATATTAATCAATGGCATCCCACCATTCTTAGAACACCTTTATCCCCTCTAATCTTTAACACCCCCCGCTGCCCCAAATGTCAAAATAACAGTGTGCGGTGTTATATTTTTGTGTGTAACCCAAAAGAAATGTAGTCGGCTTGCCACTGATTTGAGACCTAGCTTAGTCCTGTGACCCACTGCAAGTTGAAAACCAAAAAGCCATGATGAGAAAATAGCAACATTTCCTAAAAACGCCTAGTAGGCTCCATCTCCGTGAACTCCCTGATCGTCCTCTCTCCCCAAAAACCAAACATCAGCAGAGCATTCTGAACTGGCTCCTGGGCACCGTGCCCCCTGCTTCTCTGGCCTTTCCTCTTCTCTTGCTCACTTCCCACCATCTCATATGCAATTAAATCCCAAATTCCCAAGGAAATTACAGGTTTCCCAGATCTTCTCTGCACTTCCTTCCCCTGATCAGCACAATCAAGGCACGGGAAAGAGCAGGCAGGGGAAAGTCTCAGAATCTCTGTACTTAGGTATCTGTCACATGTGATTTGTTGCAATTATTTTTCACCAAAGCGCATTGATTTTACTTGGGGAATGCCAGGACAATCTCAGAGCCCATCTGTGCACTGTAGGTGATGTGTGTGAATGTATCACTAGGTGGTGATAGAGCATCGCTACCACCCCTTCACTAGCGGAGCTCAAGGAAAAGAAATGAATTCACGCTCCGGGAAATCATTACCCACTTTCCTTCCACATCACAAGTTACTGAACCTTCCGTCACGTGGCAGAGCAAGCCAGGCAACAGGCCTCTAAGGTCTGTTCAAGTTAATGATTTATTGATTTTTTTGGCTGGCGTTTCACTTCATCCTTGGTTTGATTTAACTGAGCTTCCAATTTTTAAAAAAATTGGTCAGTCTTGCTAGAATTCTAAACGAAGAAAAATAAACCTCCTTGTTTATAACCTTCTACCGTGGGTCCAGTAGTTCTGTGGATTCTAACGGGGGACTAGCTCATAGGGGCTGTTTAGTCCAGATGAGAAGAAAGCAGTAATGCTAACCAGGAAGGGGCCAGCAGGTGGGCAGCTGACTCACAGGTGAAGTAATTCCAGCCCGTGACCCCAGGCTGGGTCCCTAAATCTCAACATCTGTTTGCACAGGTCGTATGTCACAAGGGAGGCCAGCTGAGAGTCGCAGCAACCCACTCCAGCTATCAGAGAGACTGGGAGGGTATCAGCACCTCAATTTCATATGCAAATGGCAGCCACAGCTACTCCATCAAAAAAAGGTTTGTTGGGTTTCCTGGAAGGTCCAGATCCTTGGAGTCTCCTGCTAAAGATTATGGAGCAACCAGCTTATTTCAAAATCAATCTGATTTATACCATAACAGCAGATTAAAGAAAAAATTTTGTAATACAATGTGATCCTTACATGTATCAAGATGTCTTGAGGGAAATTTAACTTGCATTGATTTTTTTTGTTTAGTTCTGTCATAGCATGTTCTAGAAGTCACGTGTGTCAACCTTAGGAGGGGAACTCACCAGCAGGACTCTAAAATAAGGGGAGGGGAGATTGCCCTGGAGTTCTCAAAAGCGACAGACCTCAGAGTCTCTGTGTTCTGAGGGTCAGGTATGTGGCTGTCCAGGCAGCAGGATGAGACCAGGCAAGTGTTCCCCAGGTGCCTCTTGCCTCTTGCAATGGCAGCCCCAGGAATTGAAATAGCTGAGCAGTAAAAGCTGTGTCCCTGCGAGCCCAGGGAAGGCAGGGGCGGGGCCTCCCTGGACCAGCACCATACAGCATTCCTCTGTCAGGCGGTGCAGGACCAGGTGTCCTGCCCTTGTGGAGGTGAGGGAAATACAGTTCAAAGAAGCAAGTGGAGGCTGAAATCTAGCCCAGGTTTCACCTGCTAAGCCAAGCGTCCACAGGACTGGGTCTGCCCAGTGGGGACATACTCTCTAGATTGTAGAAAGTCTCTGGAGGACCGGGAGGTGGCTCTGAGAGTGACAATGAGCTAAGAGGAGCAAGGGCAACAGGAAACTGATTAAACTTTGGCTTTGTCTTCAACCACCTAAGCCCCGCCCTAGGACTCTATAACCCTCGAGTTCTTGAAGAATTCAGGGCGGGGCTATGGGGGGAGACCCAGGAAGGAGATACTGACCTCTCTCCTAGTCAGGAACATATGCTCTTGGGTTAGTGTTCATTCTTTAAAGAGATGAGACCATGTTTGCACCCCCAGTTTGTAAAGTAACATATCAGTAACACTCAGAATAATACTCCAACGGGCAAAGCAGATGCTGGCGCCAAACTGAGGTTTAAAGAGATTAACTGCTACACAGATACTAAATAGAAAGATTGGAAGTACCCTGGTCCTTTCCCCAACACTCCAACCTGACAGATTTGGGGGCAATGGTCTTCCTTTAATAATTAATTCATATTGCCTCAGAGATGAGCTATGGGATATTACAGTTGATTGTACCATAAAATTTACCACTAAAAATAAATTTTGCAAATGAATTTCCAGCTTGCCTAGCTGAGACCTTGGGCAAATGCCTTGAACCAAAATCTTCCAGGCCTACAAAATCTGCACAGGGAGGGGCTTCACTTAGGGCTCTTACCACTGCAGAATTTCCATAATCAGAACAAAAACAAGCATTGAGTATATAGCAGAAGTTAACAGCTTCACAATAACCCTGCCAGGTATTATTATCCCGATTGTACAGATAAGAAAACCGAGATCTAGAGGGATGAAGCCTCTCATGGACCGCTTCGCTCCATTCGTGAGTGGGGAGCCAGGAGGCAGGAACATAGGGCTGCAAAGCCCACACTTGTTGAGACTCCACACTGCCTGCATCGGTCATGCCCACAAGATACTGCTCCCTGGGCTCCCTGCCAGGGTTTCACACTGTGATTCCATCCAAATACTTTGGGAGGAGCTATCCATCATTCACACTTTAGTGAGAATTTGTTCAAATACGGTCATTCTAAGAATGTGGTGTTTGTTGGAGAATTGAGAACGTAGATCATATGGAAAGGTATATTATTTGACAGGTAAATCTAGAGAGAGAACAGGGGCTGCCATGGAACAAAGGAATTCAGGCACCTAGGAGGTTCTGAAAGGCAGCTCAGAGTAACAGTTGCAAACCAGTGGCCTGCAGGCCATATGTGACCTACAGATGTGTTTTTGGTTAACACAGTACATTTTTATAACTGAATGAGTGGCCAGCATTTTTAGATGTTTTCTTTTTTACAAAATCCAAACGTCCAGTCCAGACTATGTGTTTCCACTGAGCTGGAGCTGAGAAGCCATGTCCCCCTGGATCTTTACTTCTCTTCGGTCATCATTCCATCTCATTTTATTAATTCAAGTTACCTGCCCCATCACCCTCTCCCCATAGGCATTTAAGATCGAGAACCTTGTCCTAGAGGCATTTAACTGGGAGGGGGAAGGGGAGTGGCTCCAGCAAGTATAATAGGGAAAGTCAGAAAGGACAACTTCCCATAATTTAGAATTTTGAAAATGAGACTGGTCAGCCTCTGTGCCATTAAGGACCTGCCTCAGTCCTGAGTAGGGCTCAAGCTAAGCAAAAAGACAGTTTCAATGTGATACTGAGACAAATCTTCTGAGTACTGATAATTAGCCCCAGGACCATTGCACACACTTTACCTGCTCATATTTCGTCGGCCTCTCTGATAATCCCAGTAACAATCCTTGCTTAATTCCCAGATTCTCTTCTACCCCATTTCTCCAACAAAATTCACTGAAGTCCCGGTCTTGGGACTCATTCTTGGATTCCAATGGCCACTTCTTTTGCCATGGAGTCAGATGACCCAGTGGTGTAAATCGCAGTGCTGGCTGCATCATTTTTAAAGTTTCCCTGAATTAAAAATAGTTTACTTGACAAAGGTTGTTGTCTGGACTCTGAGTGGCGGGAAAAACCTCCCCTGAGAATTCAGAACCATATATATATATATATCCTTTATAAATCCAGAAACCTGCAAGCCAGAAAATTAATATGAAAGCTAGCAACAACCTTATGATACTTCTGAGACTCCAGGCAGAAGCATACGTGAAACCATTCTGAAATTCTGAAGAGCAAATCTTCAAGGACACTGCACTACAGTCCCAAATATTGAAAAAAAAAAAAACACCCTGAACAATCAGCTCAACTCAAGATTGTAAAATTGATAAGGAAAAAAATGCACCAAGAACAAGAGTCAGCACACACAAAAAATATCAAGATTAGATCCTGTAAAGTTTCATTTAAAAGAATCATTAGAGTTTAAATAAATATGTTTAAGATTAAATAAAAACATAGAAGAAAAACTAAACACATAAACACTCTGAAAAAAGAACAAGCCTGTTTTTAAAAGGGCCAAATAGAGCTTTCAAATTATGAAAATGCTGCCATTGAAATACAGAATTCAGCTGGTGGGTTAGGCAGCAAATTGGATGTAGCTGAGTAGAGACTTAGTAAACATGAAGAAATATCTGAGGAATTTATACTACATGAAGCACAGAGAATCAAAGAGACGGAAAATACAAAAGAGATAAGATAGGATGGGAGAGAAAGTCCAATATTTCTAATAAAAGTCTATATAGAATTCATACAATAAGATATTATACTGCAACAAGAATGTATAAATTACAATCATGTAGTACAAAGTTCCAGTTATAAGTTACATAAGTACTAGGGATGTAACACACAACAAGATCAATATAATGAACACCGCTGTATGTTACATATGGAAGTTGTTGAGAGTAAATCCTAAGAGTCTCATCACAAGGAAAAACTATCTTTTTCTTTTTCTTTTATTTTGTATCTATTTGAGATGATGGATGTTCGCTTAACTTATTGTGGTCATCATTTCATGAATTTTTTTAAAGATTTTTTTTTTTTGTGATGTGGACCATTTTTAAAGTCTTTATCGAATTTTGTTACAGTATTGTTTCTGTTTTATGTTTTGGTATTTTGGCCGCGAGGCATGTGGGATCTCAGCTCCCCAACCAGGGATCGAACACACACCCCCTGCATTGGAAGGTGAAGTCTTAACCACCGGACCTCCAGGGAAGTCCCATCATTTCATTTTATGTAAGTCAAATCATTATGCTGTACACCCTAAACTTACACAGTGCTGTATGTCAATTATATCTCCATAAAACTGGAAGAAAAAATTTAGAAATTTTTAAGTCAAGAAGTTAAAAAATTACAATTAAATATATCAATAGGGATTAATTTCGTTAAAATTAATGTTGAGTGAAAGAGAAACAGAAGTGTATCTACCATATGGTTCCATTTTTGTAAAGCTCAAAAACAGGATAATTTAAGTGAGCCCAATATAATCATAAGAGAGCTGAAAAGTGGAAGGGGGAGGCAGAACAAAGAGTCTGTTAGAGGAAAATGTGACTGTGAAAGAAAGACACAAAGAAATGCAATGTTGGTTTTGAAGATGGAGGAAGGGGGCCACGGGCCAAGGAATGTAGGTGGCCTTTAGAAGCCAGAAAAGACAAGAAAATAGATTCACCCCCAGAGCCTCCAAAAAGGGACACAGTCCTGTAACACTTGGATTTTAGCTCCGGGAGACCCATGTCAGACTTCCAATATACAGAAGTGTGAGATAATAAGTTGTGGTGTTTTAAACCAATAAATTTGTAGTAATTTCTTGCAGCAGCAATAAAAATCTGATACAACTACGTTACTCTAAAGTTAAATATATTTTATATCCAACTGAATTATTAAGGATAAACTGGTTAACACCTAGCATTAACTCCAAAGTTATAACGATTCTGAACTTGTACGTCCTTGAATAACATTGCCTTAAGATATGTAAGGCAAAAACAGGAATTACTAGGAGGCATTGAAAACTTAAACCTCTCAATAACTGACAGGTTAAGCAAAGAGTAGTTAAGAAACAGAAAATCTAAACACACAAGTCTAACTTTAACAGTGCAAGCAGAACCCACTGAACTTCATCTACTCTGTTTTAGTCTTAAACAAAAGAAAATTATAAGATTATGCTTAGAGTAATCCAGAGAAGTATCGTGATACAAAAGTAACATTTTAAGAAAAATTGGAAAATGCCACGTAGTATTTGTGAAGCTTCAAAACATGAAATCTCATTGTTCCTTTTCTATAGTTTATAGATAATGCTATCATAAAAATTCTGAAATACTCACCACGATATTAAAGGAAGTATCAATGTCAAAAGGTCATGTGATTGAAGTAAGGGTCTAAATTGGAACGACTGAAAAATTGTGAGTTCAGCTCAAATTAATGGGTCACTATGGCTATGATGAATTCTTGTTCCTTTTGGCTCCTTAGGTCTCAAGTTACCTCACCACGAGACCTAAAAATAGCACAGAAAATACTGAAGAACGCTGTCAGGTTCTAACACAGGTATGTTCCATACTTTCTAGGGAAGCAAAACATGTTCAACAGACAACAAAAACTTGGCCTTGCTTAGAGTTGGGTAGAAACCACAAGGAAATTAATCAAATTGAAAATACCTGGTGAATGACCATTGACAATCGATGGGCCTGGTTCTACAGCACAGCCAGGTGTGTTAAATGCATTCCCGACACGAGTGGAGTCATCACTCCAAAGTGGAGGGTCCATTTGGACGTAATCTTCTTAGCTCTGGCTGACTGCTTGGCTTCATGAAAGGGGCAAATCACCCCAAGGAGGTGAGCAGTTGATCTCAAAGTAATTTCTATATTCAGACTTCTTCTTACTAGAATTAACTCAAATGACGCAAGGGTGCCCTCTAGCTCAGGAAGGCCCAGTGCATTTGGGAGGGCTGCCTTGTGAAATCACAAATGGGGAACACAGGGGCCACTAGGTCACCCAGAGAAAGCTTGCCTTACCCTCCCTCCCCCTAACCCAACCTGAAGTTCTCTGACCCAAACTGATAACCCAACCAAATAACAAGAGCCAACCGAATGTGCGAGAGTTGAACTGAATGACATTTGAAACACAGACTGGGTTGTAATTTAGTCTTCCTTTATCACAAAACAATAAATGAAAAGACAGTTCATTGTAATGGCTATCTTCCCCTCCACACAGACCTGTCCTTCAAGTCACCTGTTAGGGAAGTCGGCACACCTAGAGCCAGTCCCCAACATTTACATGGGGTCCCTAATCTGAAAGTCTTGGAGGTCCCTGCTGACAATGTGAGAGATGTGTCCCTAGTCTGTCTTCACATCTACATTGGCTGCAGGATGAGGGAAGTCCCTAAAGTGTGTAACGTTGAGAAATGAAGGGTAATGGGGAGTAAATAGCACAGGGATTGCCAAGCTGAGATAGCAGCTTTGCAAATCTCTGAACCAAGAGAAAATTTGATCGGATTAGAGAATGTTGAGCACCGCGGCTCCACAGGGTTAGAAGGCACAATAAAATGGAGAAATCGGCAATGTTGACAAGATACGAGGCTAAATAAGGAAGCAGAAGCTGCATCTTATTTTAAGGCAATGGTTCTCGCACTAATTTAGCTGCGTCAGAATCACCTGGAAGGCTTGTTAAACCCGGAGGACCAACGCCCACTCCCAGAATTCCTGGTTTCCTGCATCTGGGGTGGGGCATGAGAACTGCGTTTCTAACGAGGTGAGGCTGACGTGCTTGGTCCAGGGAACCATGCTTTGAAAAATCACTGCTCTGAAATGTTTCTGCATTATCCCGAATGCCTTGGAAATGAAAAGAAACAGAAGGCTTCTGGAGGTATGTCATAGCTGACTTAGCCTGCGCGTAGCGCCTGCAGAGGGCAACGTCATGGCTGGGAGTCAGGAGGGTCTGCGGGACCTTGAGGAGAGTGAAGGCATTTTGAAACAGTTGTGGTAACAAAGAAGAGGCAAACCTGTCCAGGAATTCAGGTGGATGGCTGAGCAACTTTTAAAGTGTGGATGTGGTTGGAGTTGATAGATTTGTAGTCGCAAAACTTTATCCGTTGTCTGACTTTCCCCAGCATGAGTAGGAAGTGCACGTGTAACAGGAGAGGATCCCTGTTAGATCCAGGATTAGAGTTTTCCTGAGAGTCAAATAAAGAAAAGGTGGGGGGGAGGCAAAAGAGGGAAAATGTTGGACAGAGGTGTGATATTGAAATTTATAAGAAATATAGATTTGGTTATTCAGGTGAGCCAAGTATATTTCTTGTTTGTGTTTGGTCTTTATGGTTCCTGGCCCACAGCTGCCCAAACCTTTGGAATTTCCTGAGTGAAAAGAGTATCTCTTACTATAATGTTTGGTCTCTAGTCCTCAGCTCCTGAAAATGCTTCAGAGCCAGAAGGTGAAATGGCTGTATTGTTATTTGTGACCGTTCCACCACAACTTGGGTTTAGGTTAAGGAGGTGACTTCTGTTTTGTTTTGTTTATTCTCTATTTTTTAATTGAAGTATAGTTGATTTACAGTGTTGTGTTAATTTCTACTGTACGACAAAGTGACTCAGTTATACACATATATATGTTCTTTTTTTTTATATTCTTTTCCATTATGGTTTATGCCAGGAGATCAGATATAGTTCCCTGTGCTATGCAGTAGGACCCTGTGGTTTATCCATTCTAAATGTAATAGTTTGCATCTACTAACCCCAAACTCCCAGTCCATCCCTCTCCCCCCACCCTTGGCAACCACAGTTCTGATCTCTATGTCTGTGAATCTGCTTCTGTTTCATAGATAGATTCTTTTGTGCCACATTTTAGATTCCACATACAAGTGATATCACATGGTATTTGTCTTTCACTTTCTGACTTACTTCACTTAGTATGATAATCTCAGGTTGCATCCATGTTGCTGCAAATGGCATTATTTCATTCTTTTTTCTGGCTGAGTAGTATTCCATTGTATATATGTACCACATCTTCTTTACCCATTCCTCTGTCAATGGACATTTAGGTTGTTTCCATGTCTCGGCTATTGTGAATAGTGCTGCTATGGACATAGGGGTGCATGTATCTTTTTGAGGTGACTTTTGGAAAGCAGCAAGGGAACCAACAATGAACAGAAGGGTGGGCCTCCTGATCTCTGGGGAGGGGAGAGGGGCTGGAGGTTGAATCAATCACCAGTAGTCAATGATTTAATCAATTGTGCCTGTGTAACAAAGCCTCCGTAAAAACCCAAAAGGAGGGGGTTTGAGAGCTTCCAGGTTGGCAAACCAGAATGCTTCCATGTGACACTGCACTGGGCCCCAAACTCCATGAAAGAAAGTTTATGTCTGCATACCTCAGTCAACCACGACTGAGTAAATAGCTTTTTAAAAGACGGACAGGACAAAAATAAACTGAAGGAGTCAACCAACAATATGGGAGGGGTGGCAACCATGGAGACGGGATGGAATTGGCCGACGAGAACGTATCCTGGGAAAGCTCAGTGACGTTGACTGGAGCAGACACGTTAGTTACCCGTGGAGAGGGAATGCCCACGATGCTCAGGGACATGTGGCTTCTTTGTGAGTTGACTGCTGCACACTAAGCCATCAGTAAGCAAATAGCCCTCAGCTCATCACAAAGCTTGCTCACCCACAGTGTCTAACTAAATCAAAGAAATTACAAGACACCAGCCACACATAACCTATTTCAAACTGCAGATGGGTCAAGGGATACCCACCACTAATTCCCCCAAACCACAGCGAACGAAGAGTACTAGGCAACAGTTGTTATCCACCACATTGATGAGAACGTTCTATGAGAAGCGGGTCAAAGGTGGAACCTCTGGGAGTCATGCAGAATTTAGCACAAATGTCACCAGGAATCCAAAAGCTCTCTGCAGCTGTTCAGCTTTCACAGACGTGAATACTCTTGGATATTTCTGGGCCAGAATTAGTACCCGTGTTCCGAGAGCTCCCTTATGTTTTTTGGCTAACATTCTTCCTGCCCTTTCTGAGAAAGTGGCTGACCTGAGAGGTTGGGATAAAAGGTCCAAAGAGCTTCACGCTCGGCTATTTCCCTAAATAGCTGTGGTCTGTCTTTAGACTTGCAAAGAGCTACACAGCAACAGTAGATCACAGTTGACCCTAACAAAGGAAATTACTGGACTAGGCTGAGCCTGTCCCCTTAACTCCAGAACCGCAAACCCAATAGATGAGCTTAGCATCTCTGAATCAAGAATTGTCCTCGGACTAGAGTGATGAAAAAAGCATGGTGGAAAGAGGACCGAAGTGGGATTGGAGGACTTGGTTTCTTATCATTGTCCCTAACCTATTGACCTTGGGCAAGTCAGCTAAACTCTCTGAGCTTTCATTCTTGCTATCTTTAAAAACAGACACAGGGGTGTCTTAGATGGTGTCTACTGGCTCCTCTGGCTTGGCTTCACTCTCCACCCTACTCCAACCTGCTTTGTGCCCTGGGAGGCTGACTTGGAGGAATGACATCAGAGTCTCTTTTGCCCTCTAGCTTCTGGTTGGGGTCTGCCAAAGGGTGCCCCCCGGAAGACGTTAGAAGGAGGAAAGAGAGTGAGACTGGGTATTTACACCCCTGCTCTTTTCCTGCAGGGTCTCCTGGGAGTGGTGTGGTCCCTCTCCTGAAGGTCCCTGCTCTCTCAAGGCAGCCCCCCTACACAGTCATCTCCCAGCTTCTAGTAACTGCTCACCCTGCTCGACCTTCAGGTCTACTGGTGGTTAACAACTCCACTGTCACTAACCTTGGGGTATTACACCATCCCACCTGGCTCCCCGCCCTGCCTATGCTTTTGTAAATGCTTTAATAAGTTTAAAGCTGCCTAGAAGCACCCTAATTTGGGAGTGCCAACTGTTTCCCACTGGCGCTGTGACTAATACAATGAGCTAGATTAGAGGTGTACTGAATACCATGGGGTACTTGCGAGATTTAATTTGCATTTTGATTTGACTTGTGTGGATATTCACTAAATCTGATAGAAGATCGAAACCTGCTTCCATAGCCCCAGTTATGAGTTTTGGATTTTTCCAAATTGCTTTACTATTCTCTTCGATCGATGCTAACATAAGTCAATAGAATACATTTCAACTTAAAAAGATATCTTATTAGCAAAATGTCACTCAATTTGTTTTACATGTCAGTGTGTCATATAAAATTTTATTCAAGAAGGAGAACAGGCTTTACTGCTTTCAAATGTTTGGTAACCACCAGTAGGTGGCTTTTGGGTTCCTTCCAAGATTCTAAGGCTCTAAATATTACACTTTCAGGAGTTGAGCAATACCTAACCTCTCTCAACCATGCTGCTGGGCAATGAAACAGGGTGACAGCCACTAGAGGCAAAGTATAGGGAAAACTCTGCAGACCGTTCCCCCCCCGACCAGGGTGAGAGCCATTGGAGGCAGGACACCAAGCAAAGGTCACAGGATGCAGTAGTGCCCCTCCCACTCCCCCATCCCCTCAACTCAGACAGCTCATTCTTTTCCTCATCAAGATCCCTCTTAGTAATGATATAATCATGCTCATACCTACCTACCAGTTCTTTTTCTTTGTTGTTGTTATACAGCAGGTTCTTGTTAGTTATCTATTTTATACACATCAGTGTATACACGTCAATCCCAATCTCCCAATTCATCCCACCACCACCACCACCCACCCCACTTTTTTGTTCAGGATTTTTGCATCTATGTTCATCAGTGATATTGGTCTGTAATTTTCATTTTTTTTTAATTTTTTTGAATTTTTGAATTTTATTTTATTTATTTTTTTATACAGCAGGTTCTTATTAGTTATCTATTTTATACATATTAGTGTATATATATTAATCTCAATCTCCCAATTCATCCCACCACCACCACAACCCCTGCAACGTTCCCCCCTGTAATTTTCTTTTCTTGTGATCTCTCTTAGTAATGAAATAATGGCGCTCATAACTACCTACCACTTCTTGATAACCTACTATGTGCCAGGCACTGTGCTTAGAGCTTTGTATTTGTAATTGGTAACTGATATCACAGTAGTATACCAAACTGGAATGTTGTCAGCCCAGTTACCCTGCCCAGCAGGAAGTCTAGTCCTCCTCCCCCACCCCCACCCACCAGCAAAGTGCTCCCCCAACCTGATCTCCACTTCCCGAGGGGCAGGGGGCTTCCAGGCAGTCCTGCTGGCTCTGTCTTCTCAGGGTAAAACTCAGTCAAAAGAACTTCACCCCAAACTAGACATCAGCCGCTCTGCTGCATGTGGGATCTTCCCGGACCGGGGCACGAACCCGTGTCCCCTGCATCGGCAGGCGGGCTCTCAACCACTGCACCACCAGGGAAGCCCCGACAGTGCTCCCTTTTAAGTTATTCCTCTAAGCTGCTTTTTCTAAGATCCAACTCTGCCCTCAGGAGGGCTGGGTAGGGGCAGGTAGAAAGCAGGTTGGCTTCCTCCAGAACCAAGAGACACCTGGGCTCTGCACTGTTCACCAGTTCAAGGCTGCGGGCAGCTCTCACTACCCCCAGGCCACACATCTTTCTACCTTATTGGTAATTTTATTTCAGCGTCTTCATCACTCTGTCCCTTCCAGAAGAGTGTTCTGAACTTCAGTTCTTGGGGACAAGAGGTTAAGGTCTTAGTCCCTTCTCTCTTAGAACGTCCAGTGCTCTGTATGCAAGTTGCTGAGGATTCATCTAGCACTCTGCTTTTCAAAAAGGCTATGGGGTGGGGACTTCCCTGGTGGTGCAGTGGTTAAGAATCCGCCTGCCAATGCAGGGGACGTGGGTTGCAGCCCTGGTCCCTGAAGATCCCACACGCCTCGGAGCAACTAAGCCCATGTGCCACAACTACTGAGCCTGCACTCTAGAGCCCACGAGGCACAGCTCCTGAGCCCACATGCCACAACTCCTGAACAAGAGAAGCCACTGCAATGAGAAGCCAGCCCACCACAACGAAGAGTAGCCCCCACTTGCTGCAACTAAAGAAAACCCGCGCACAGCAACAAAGACCCAGAGCAGCCAAAAATAAATAAATAAATAAATAAATAATTTTTTAAAAAGGATATGGGATGGGAGACTGATGAAGGGATTTCCCCCCACCCCTATAGTAATTCAAATATTCTCCAAAGTGATATTTGCCATCTCTACCAAAAGCAGGCCAACGTTTTAGGACCCAAATCACCAAGCACTGCCAACTGTATACATCCTGTTTACTCAGCTCCATTGTTCCCATGTTATAGCTGCAATATTAGGGTATCCTGGGTCCTATACCCAGAAAAACGTTTAGCTTCATTGTCCTCTTTCAGGGCAGAAGAAAATGCCAACAATTACTCCTCTTTCTAATATCTATTATGACCAAAGATGTCTTGAATAAATCCTACTGTTCTGACTTTAAAGTAATCTTGTATTGTCAGGATACCAGTTTTTAAAATAGAGCAGTTGGGGACCCAGAGGTAATTTTTAGAATCACAGTGAATTACAGAGCAAACAGAGCCTGAAAGTCAGAGTAAGGCACGTGTCTCTGATGAATGAGTTAGCAAAAAAATTTGTTCTACTTCAACTCAAACCCCTGAAGTCAGACTCTGCTGTTTTTATTTTATTTTTAGATGTTTTTAAAATAAATTTATTTTGGCTGTGTTGGGTCTTGCTGCACGCAGGCTTTCTCTAGTTGCAGTGAGTGGAGGCAACTCTTTGTTGCGGAGCACAAGCTCTAGGAGCGCAGGCTTCAGTAGTAGTGGCATGTGGACTCAGTAGTTGTGGCTCGCGGGCTGTAGAGCACAGGCTCCATAGCTGTGGCCCACGGGCTTAGCTGCTCCGCAGCATGTGGGATCTTCCTGGACCAGGGCTTGAACCCATATCCCCTGCATTGGCAGACAGATTCTTAACCACTGCACCACCAGGGAAGTCCCTCTGCTGTTTTTAGAATCTGTAAAAGTTCTGCTAAGTTCAACTAAAATTCAACGACGTAAAGAGGAGACGTTCTATTATCTTTGCAATATGGGAGGAAGAGCTCCAGCTTTGGAGGCAAGGAAGCTGACTTCAGTCCCAGCTCTACCTTGAGTGGGCGCTTTATTTAACTTATCTGCGGCTCAGAATCCTCATCTATAAAAGAGAGACAATAGTACCAACTTTGTTGTGAAGAGTCAAAGAGATAACACATGCCCAGCCCCAGATGGGTCCTGCCACATTGGAGACACTAAATAAATATTCAATATTTAAATGAATAATGGAATAAAGCACCGGGTATTCATGCATAGACTGCTCAATAAGGGTCAGGTTCCTCCTCTAAGTTGAAGCATGGGTGTGATTGAGGTCATCCAGGGGGAGAATAAAGAGTGAAAAGAGAAGGGCCGAGAATAGGCAGCAGGTACAGAGATGGGCAGACCAGGCTCCCATAGCAGACGCCCGTGGGAACTGCCAAGAGGTAGGGCTCTGGTGAGAGGGAAATGGGGAAGCCGAGTGGAAGAGACTCATCAATACAGAGATGTCTGCTGTCTGGTGCTGAAGATTAGAATGGAAATATGTCTGGGTGATTAGAAGATCAGGAGGCCTTTGGGTTCCAGGATCAAGGTTCCAGCAGAAACAGATGGCAATGCCAAAGAGTTTAATAGAGACCTTTCAGAAGGCTGGGCGCAGACTTACAGGCAAGTGACCAATGTGAGGTACCTGGGACTGAAAACAGCAGGAAGCCAATACCATCCCTGGGCTTACAGGAGAAAGGGGATCAGGGTCTCCAGGGCCCTGTGGACACAGACTGGAGGAGGGGCCATCCACGTGGGGTCTCGGGAGAGCAGGTAGCCAGTGCCAAGCCCATCCCTTCAGCGGTGGCCAGTCCATCTCCCCGCTTCTTCCATCCCTCCCTTAATCTTCCCCTCCCTCCTCTCCCCCCACCCTGCTGTCTTCCCCTGGAAGCCGGAAGTCAAGGGAATTCAGGTGATGCCATCCTCAGAGGTCACCTTCTGGCAGTAAGGATGGAGAGTGGACCGATGGCAAAGGGAATTAGACAGCACCAGTGAGACGGCAGTTCTACCGGGGCGGGGTTGGGACTGGTGAGGAGAAGGTACGACAGGCCCTCTACTCACAGCCACTCTGGAAACAACCTGAATCTCTATATATACCTGAAAAACAAAACAACACAATGCCACTTCCTGTAAGACAGTCTATTGTTCAGAATCAAGACAGTGTCTCCCCAGCTGGGCTGAGCTGGGTTTGACTGCCTGCTGTCACCGTGAGCTGCAGAGCAAGCGCTTTTTGAGACTAAATAGAAACACCTCAGCGGCTCTGTCGGATGGCAATGAGCCACTGCACTATTTCTCTTAAAAACTGTAATTCCCAAATCTGAAAACAATTTGAGAAAGAACTAAAAAAAGGACCGTGTCCGCTCTGCTTCTCTCTCTGCGTCATCGCTGTGGAGGGATGGGAGCTATTTCAGCTCCTCCTGCGAGGACAGATGTGCCCTGACCCACCTTCCCTCCCAGACTGCCCTGGGCTATCTTTGAAACTGGGTCTGCGCTGGGGCCCACGTGGCCTCAAAACCTTGGAGCGAGCCAAGAGGGTACTAAGGGCTAGGGTGGCAGGCAGCGGTGGCTTTTGCTTTTCAGGACAGCATACTGTCCACCCCACTGGCACGCTCACTGGCACATTTTGCACTGCGGTCTGCACCCTCCAAACATGAAAACAGGAGTGCATCACCCCGACTGGAGGGAAGCCAGACCTCCTGGGTGGAACTGGAGCTGCAGCTCCTCTTTGCACCTGAGTGCCCCCAGGCCGCAGAGCACAGCCTCACAGTCGGAAATCTCAGTTTTCCGGGAGGACTTGCAGCTCATGGAGATGCTGGTCAGTGCATTAACTCTTTATAGCCTCTGTCCAGCTCGCATCAGCAATTCTGACAACCTCTGGCTTGGTCCATTTTCCTCCAGGCCCTGTTAAAACATCCTTTGCTAGCAATTTCCCAGAACTTCTAACATGAAGTGTGACAGGGTCAGGGGCTATGGGGGCCTAAGGCACCCTCCCTCTCTTCAGGGGGTCCTATCAGTTAACATGTGGATTGAAACATACGGAATTGCTGTTATTCTTAGGTCAAAAATGGTTGAATGTCAGCATTCAACCTAAATCACAGACAGAGCCAGTAGTCGAAATATCACCTTCATGAATGGCTTGGAAAATGCCCAAAAATGTCCCAAAGACAAGGCTCTCTGGGGAAAACTAGATTAGAAGGAGCATATAACTGAGGCCTAAATGGAGTTTCCAGTTGCCTTCGCAGGGAATTAATGACCAGGGCTGCAATACACTTTCCCCCAGAGCACAAGGCGGATGGGGGTCCTCCCCCCAACCAGGGGACGACTCACTGAGGTGCCCTGGTGGCCTCAGGAACTCCTGTGGAGGTGGCAGGAGGCAAGATGGGGGGACGGTGGCCCCTTGTCCTCATTCTGAACCCTGAAAAGGGGCCACCCCACAGGTTGTCCTGCATTAGCCTGGGGCGTGGACACGTCAAAGTGAATCTGGAGGCACAACATGGTTGCGATGATTAATGTTATGACAACTTGGCTGGTCATGGGGAGCCCACATTACATACCACTTCTGATGTGTCTGCGCGGTGTTTCCAAATGAGATCAGCATTTGAATCAGTGGACTCGGTAAAGTAGATCATCCTCCCTAACGTGAGGGGCCATCAGCGAATCTCTTGAGGCCCTCGACAGAACAAAAAGTAGAGGAAAGAATAATCCTCCCTGTCTTTTGTTTTTTCCTGCCTCACTGCTTGAACCGGGACCCTTCACCGCATCTCATCCTTCTCTTGGACTTGGGTTTACATCATGGTTCTCCGGTCTCTAGTCTTAGCTGAATTACACCACTGGCTTTCCTGGGTCTCCAGCTTGTAGACAGCAGATCATGTGAGCCAATTCCTTGTAATGAATCTCCTTTTGTGTATGTGTATATCTCCCATTGGCTGTTTCTCTGGAGAACCTGACTGATACGGTGGTTCCGCAAAAGAGCACCCTGTGTACTTTGCTTCCCCAAGCTACTCATGGCTTCCAAGGACATAGGTGGAACCGGGAAGTTCCCAGAGTCCCTAAGTGGGGACTCAGAGGCAGCTGAGTTGAAAGCAGCAATGGGCCTGCCATTGTGAGGGGTGAACGACCGGAAGCAGAGGCCTGGGGTGGACTCCCCGACCAGGGAGCTAGGTGGAGACTAATGCAGAAATGCAGGGTGCTTAGAACACCAGTAAGAACCAAGGCCAGGTCACGTGGGAGGGCTACCAGGCTCTACTTAGCCGTGAGAACAAATAACACATTAATTCCCATCAAGACTATAGTTGCAAATGCCAGGAGGATGTGTGCCAAGAGGGAAACGTGCACCTAACAAAGTTGTGTAAGTCACTCCATGCTTTAGGTGTCCAGAAGCCATCTTAGGTAGGTAGGAGAGAATAGCATTGAAACAAACAACAACAACAAAAACACAAGTAACTATTGTAAAACACTGACTTACTAAAGAACCTGTTTACATTTACTAGATAGACAATTTTTTCTCCTTATTGTGGTGATATTTATGAGAAAGACTAGGATAGCTATAGAAGAAAATTAAGAAACAGCTGAGAATATTGAGAACAAAATCTGTGACCTTACTATACTTATTAAAAGCAATTTATTTTGAACAAACAATACAGTTTTTGCTGGGACCTTGCATAATCTAGCATGGATTTTGGTATATACCAAATACATGTGCCATCCAAAAGTTTTAAAGTGCAAGACTGTAATAGATAAAACTATTGGTCCCAACTCTTCCCTCATCCATGGATATAGATCCATGCCCTTTGTCATGGGATTTTGCAGTTACTGCTACACAAAAGATGGTGTGAACCTCCTCACCCCTTGACATTCTACTTACCCATGTGACTTGCTTTAGCCAAAGAGATGTTAGTAGTAACTAAACATGTGGTTACATACTGAGGCCTGTTCTCTATTCTTCCATCACCAAGAGACAACAGGCCCTGGCTGATACCAAGAGAAGAATGAGAGCTATATGGTGTAGAGCCATCCTAGTGGAATTGGAACTTGAAACAGTTGTCTCAGCGGCCTCAAATTCATGAGCAAGAAATAAATGTTTATTGCTGTATGACACTGAGATTTTGAGGCTGTTACGCAGCTATAGCTGACTGATACGAAGACAGACTTTGTTTATTTTGCTGACAAAGCAAAAGACTTTATTGGGAAGGGGCTCTGGACAGAGAGCAGCAGGGTAAGGGAACCCTGGAGAACTGCTCTGCCATGTGGCTCATAGTCTCATGTTTTTTGGTAATGGGATTAGCTTTCTGAGTTGTCTCTGGGCAGTCATCTTGCTGGTGCCCATGTTGTAGGAAAGAAAGTGAAGCCAGAGAGGATGGCCATATCCCAGGTCTCAGGAGAGTCCCTGGGACGGCCACCAAGTGTGGCTTCTTGGCTTTGCACAGGAAAGAATTTAAGAGCAAGTCATAGTAAAGTGCAAGATTTATTCGGGGAGATACACACCCCATAGACAGAGTGTGGGCCATCTCAGAAGGCAAGAGGCCCCAGGGTATGGGATTGTCAGTTTTTATAGGCATGGGTAATTTCATAGGCTAATGAGTGGGAGGATTATTCCAACTATTTGGGGGAAAGGGTGGGGATTTCCAGGAATTGGGCCACCCCCCGACTTTTTTGGCCTTTTATGGTCGGCCTTGGAACTGTCATGGCGCCTGTGGGTGGGTCATTTAGCTTGCTGATGTGTTACAGTGAGCGTATACTGAGGCTCAAGGTCTGGTGGAAGTCAGTCATCTGCCATCTTGGACCTAGTTGGTTCTAACCAGTTTATGTCGTGTCCTCAATGGCTATGTCATTCTTTTAAAGGTTGTCCCCTGCCCCCTTCCTGTTTCATTCCCTCTGAAGAGATTTTACTCCCATATTCTTATAGGAAGCAGAGAGGCAACGGTCCATCTTCTGTAGCTGCTTCAGGGGTGAGTAGGGATGTCGACCCTGCCTGTCAGGGAGTAAAAATCTCTGGATGCCTGATCTAGGGGACCCAGGGGCAGGACAGCTCCTTGTTTTAAGGTGGTATGGACTGGAATCCTCGCATAGCCGTCATCTTTTTTTTTTTTTTTTAATGCCAACTATTTATTAGCAAGGAAAATGGAAGAAGGCTCTTCTGACAAAAGAAAAAATGTTTTTCTAATAAAAGAGACATATTTAAAATGAGTAAGAAATATCCAGTACCTGCCACATGAAGCCAATAGGAAAGTCCCAACAACTACCAGAGTGTCATTATTCCATGACCCCTTTACTTACAGAACAATTTTAAAATTATATATTTTGGCACATTATATAATATTGGCACATTACAATTGTGGAACAGTTGTAACTGCTTCCATAGCCTTCCTATGAATCTTCTTGAAGATGAATCACTAATGAAGCATCTGGACAACTGTAACTGTCTATAAATGACAGAAGACTTAAAAAGCACGGTTAGACATCTGATTACAGTATAATTGATAAAAAAGCTTGGTTACTGTTGTGACATAGAACATTTTAAGATAATTACTAGAACTATAGCATTATACCAGGACATATCCAAATTTTAGAAACTTTACATAATGTTTAGAATGTCTACATTGATAGCGTTCAGCCATAGAGTATATTTTACATAGGTTTATCACTCATGTGCTAATGCTCTCCATGTAATTTAACATACCAAATAATACTAGTTAAATATTTCTCTCTGAGGTGCCTCAGGGTCCCTCTAAACATCCCAAAGTTAGCTGGAAGTCAAAAGAACTTTAATTAAAATTTGGTATTTGGGAAGTTTGTCAAAAAGTTTCAAAGCATTTGGTTAAATAACATCATAGGTCACTGTGAGACAATACTTATTTTTTTAACCAAAGTTACAAGAGATCTCAAAAGCAAATACAGATCACTTAAAGGCAAAGAAACTCATACAATCTGTTATCAAAAGCAGCATTGCAAGAAAACTTTCTCTTAACAGAGAGGCAAGAACCCAAGTCTTTCCTCAGCCCATTCTGAGCAAAATCTATTAATCCAACTAAATTTAATCCAATCTTAGAAAATCCTGATTGTGAACAACTTTTTTCCGTTTTTTTTTTTCATTCCTCAAACCTTCTTTCACTGAAAACATATATCTCACTTAAAAGTTTTTTCACTTCGAGTTACTTTTCTTGTTGACAAATTTACAACAGATGTAATAAGGTCTCATTTGATCTCTAGTATTATACTTAACATCGATTACTCTAAAGACATGTCTATATTAATCAAAACAAGCTTAAGCCACCTTCAGTACAAGGTATCAGTTTAGTACTGAATATTTTCCAGATGACATGAACCTGAAATTCATTCTGGCCAGATTATTTTCTGAGTATTTACATAAGTGCTCAACTTCCTTTAAATCAATTAAATAGAGCTCTTTTACAAATTAATTTTTGGCAATACCATACATCTACAACATAGATGTATGGTATTGCCACATATAGATACATACGAACACACAAACAAACACAGAGACCTCATGGTTCCCATTCCAAAATTTCAGCCATGAGTCAGGTACAACAATGTAAAACCCATCAGTTACAAAAGAGGGTGGATTTAAATTGGGTTTCTGGCAGATGGAACAAATCAAGGTCACTTGTCTAGATGGCTAAACCCTTTTTACTAACATTTATGGAAAGGATGCTTAAGATTTCAATTTGTGTTTGACAAGTTCCACATCACCCCGTTTTTTTTCAAAATTTGCATTTTAAAAAGATGGCAGAGATAAGAGTTCCTGGAGAAAACCAAGTAGAACATTTGCATTTCAAAGGCATGGGAAGAGGAAGACAAGTTCCTCCTGGGATGACTTTTTTCCCCCTTTGTTCAATACTTATAAGCCCCTTAAGATAAATAAGGAAGGTTCGGGGAGAGGTAAAAGGATTGGTGGGCTTTGGATTATTTTTGGAGCCACACCTCTGGTCCTATAAAGACTAGATTTGTAAAACAAGGACAGGTTTGGGGTTTTTTTCCGCCTCAAAGAATTGGGTGGCCACCTCAATGATATTGAAGGACTAATATACCCATTCACCTATGTTGGAATGTTTTACTTTTCCTGATTTAGCTTAGGGGAGAAGGTCTCCCCCAAAATTCCTAACAGGTATGCTTAGTTTAGTCATACCAGTAGCCTCCCATTTTGGTACTCTATTTTCTAACACTTTTGGGGTTCCTCCCTTGGTTTAAGAAATTCTTTAATTATGGCCCTCAGTCAGGTCTTTGATCTGTGGAGGCTTGCCTGCAGCCTCATGTGATCCCATTTCTAAAGGTAGTTGGACAATTTTTACCTACCCCCCCGCTTTTTTTGTCCATTCCATTCCTAACCTGTAGGCACCCTAGGCTTGAATTTTATAAGCACAGAGAGTGGAGGCATTCATGGCATTACAGTGTCTGGATTTGTCCACTCAAAGGAAAAGAGATATTGGAAGTCTGGGTGCCGGGGAATGCAGAAGAAGGTGACATTTTAACACTGTGAACAAGTTTAACAGCCCATAGTTTAAGAACTTAGATTGGGGCGGAACGGAGACCTCCTCTGGCTTGGGACTGAGGTAGATTTCTCCGGCCAAGAGCAGTTGTTTTCTAACCCATAAGGGTCTCCAGCTTGGACTGTTGTCTGGAATTTAGTGAGCAAGTCCCTTCCCAACAAGGGGACAGGGCACTCAGGCACAAGCAGAAAATGAAGTGCAAAGGTAAAATTTCCTAGCGAGCAGTGGAGGGGAGGGGTGAATCGCTTGGTTTTGGGCTTTCCATCAATCCCCATTATCATACAGAATTGGGAGAACAAGGGTCCAGGGAAATCAGCACAGAGCAGGCAGCCCCCATATCTAATAAGAAAATAACTCTCCTACCTGCCATGTCAATGGTTACCCAAGGCTCCTTCAGAGAAATGATCAGGTGTCCTTTGGGAGCCAGGGAGGGTCCCGGGCCCTGTCAGTCTTTGGTCCTCTCAGTCATCATCGATTTGGGAGCCCCAAGTCCCCTTTGGGACTGGGGGCAGTCCCATTTCCAGTGGCTCTCTCGTTTTCATATCGGGCAGGGTCTCGGTGGATTTTTCCCACAGAGGGAGTATTTGCCCTTCCTGTCGCCCTTCTGGCTGTACTTAAAACCGATCCTCTCTCAGTGAGACAGTGGCTCCAATCCAGGCTTCCTGGATCCTGTCCTCACCATGGGTCTTCCCAAGGGATGGTAACCCTGAGCTGTTACCATCTGAGGTGGTGCAGAGGTAGAGCTGCCTCCAGTAATTGTGCTTTTAGCTGTTGTCCCTGAATCCGTTTTGCCTCTTCAACACTATCTTTATTGTTAAATACTCCAAAGGCCAAATCCGTGAGCTGATTCATGGTGGGCTGGGGTCTCCAGCTCCCCAGATGGGGCATTAGGGTTAAACAGTCCAGAAGACAGTGTCCCTGTCAGAATTGGGGGAGGTAGGAGTTCTCAGTTATGGAGCCCAGGGAGGTGGACTCATAAGAGGATCATCTAGAACATCAGGCTCAGGACTTCCCTGGTGGCGCAGTGGTTAAGAATCTGCCTGCCAATGCCGGGGACACGGGTTCGAGCCCTGCTCCAGGAAGATCCCACATGCCGCAGAGCAACTAAGCCCGCGCGCCACAACTACCGAGCCTGCACTCTGGAACCTGCGAGCCACAACGACTGAAGTCCGTGCACCTAGAGCCTGTGCTCTGCAACAAGAGAAGCCACAGCAGTGAGAAGCCTGCGCACCACAACGGAGAGTAGCCCCCGCTCACCGCAACTAGAGAAAGCCCACACGCAGCATCAAAGACCCAATGCAGCCAAAAATATAAATTAATTTAAAAATAAATAAAACATCAGCCTCCCGTGGAGGAAGAAGGCACTTTGAAGGGATGTGAGCCAAGCACACCTGGCAGGAGTTCTTTAGACCTGGATTTTGGAATAGGGTCATAAACGTTTGGATGTATGGGACTTCCCCTCATTTACCTTCCCTTTTACAAAATAGGTCCAGCTGCAAGATGGTATTTTAATTCAGTGGCCCTTTTTTTTTTTTTTTTTGGCCAGATCTCTTGGTCCCCTATTTTGTATTGGGGCCATGCAGTATTGCAAATAAAAATTAATTTTTTTCTTAAACCATCCTGTCTAAATTTTCCCCAGTTAGCTAATATGCATCCTAGCGGGGAGTCCTTTGGGGTGCTTGTAATTGCCCCCATTTCTTATTAGGATGTCTTGACAAGAGTCTGATGGATACTGGCGAGGTGGTAGTTATTTGTCCTGGCGTTCTCCCAGTGTCAACAGTGGGGTCCCTGTGAGCACCCGATATCTGCCTGGTCGGTGAGCCTGAGTAGGCCCCTTGGATTAGTCAGGAAAAGGAACCAGAGCCAGTGGGAGAAAAAGCAACCAGAGTTTCAGGGCCTAAATCCTTCAGAGAAGGAGAGAGGAGACCTAGGCCCTGAGCCAACTAAATGGATTACCTTTATCATTGAAACAAAAGAA
The DNA here is from genome assembly GCF_003031525.2 of Neophocaena asiaeorientalis asiaeorientalis. Lineage (NCBI taxonomy): Eukaryota > Metazoa > Chordata > Mammalia > Artiodactyla > Phocoenidae > Neophocaena > Neophocaena asiaeorientalis. Next base: position 2,879,579 of record NW_020171825.1, on the reverse strand, counting down.
AGAGAAACAAATAGAGCCGAAGGGTAGGGCTGGAGTGCCACAAGGCAGTGATAACAATACAAGGCAAAAGCTCCCCTCAGGATATGATCCTTGTGATGTTGAGGAGGGGCTACCTCTCCACAGACAGTAAAAGGCAACACAACCTACTGGTAAAGCCAGCAAGGAAGCTCAAGTATCAGTAGACAGTCCAAGAAGTCAAGAGAGAAGTCGGAGGATATAAGAGAAATCCAGGAAAGGAGGGAAGGTGTGCAGCCACGACGCTTCCCAGAATAGAAAGGAAGGTGTACAGCCATGACACTTCCTAGGCCAGAGATTCGAAAGCCCACTGAGAAAGGTGCTCGCCCGCTGCCTCCGCTCAGGGGTTGATAAAGTCCACCTGTGACCTCCACAAGGGAAGTGCTCTCCCCCAACATCCTCTTGGGGGCGCAATGAGGCCATAAGCCCGAGAGCACTCGGGGAGGGACGACTGCAAATCTAGAGGAGGACTCAAGGAGTCCCCCCAACGTGGGCCCCCGACGTCGTTCCAGCATCCCGGAACCGAGCTGGGACTAAAAACAAGCAGGGAGGGGGAATTGGGCTCGAGGAGCCACAGAGGGGAAATTCACTCAACCGAGTTGTCAACACTTGTCACGTGGTCTTAATTTGGATGTCCGGTGGTCGTCTTGGTGGATCTTCTCAAGTCCAAAGAGACAGAGCAATAGGAGAATGAGAAAGATGGAGGGGAGAAAAGTCTTGGTCTTGGTGGGCTCCTTCCTGGCCAGAGAACTGGTCTTTGCCAGATCCTACTTGAATCTACATGGCTCAGGACAGGTCACAGCCACGCTCCAGAGAGGAGCCATAGCCCGACAGGAAGATCAAAATTATGCCCTTTGAGGTCCCAAGTTGGGCACCAGAAAAGATGTTGCAGGAAAGAATGTGGGGCTGGAGAGAAGGGTCACGTCCCAGGTCTCAGGCGAGTCCCTGGGACGGCCACCAAGTGTGGGTTCTTGGCTTCGCCCAGGGAAGAACTCAAGAGCGAACCATAGTAAAGAGAAGGAAGGTTTATTCAGGAAGATACACACTCCACAGACAGAATACGGGCCATCTCAGAAGGCGAGAGGCCCAAAGACAGACTTTCATGTGATATGATCGATCAACATGGACCACAAACACAACATTAGAAACTAGAGGATATTTTGTGAAACCTCAAACAAGCACAGTGTATTTCCCACATTCCTTGTTAATATAGGAAAATGATATATCTGAATAACAGAAAACAGAATATAGATAAAATTTCTTCACTTCCCCACCACTGCCACAATAAAAATAAATCTTACCTGACAGGACTTTGCGTTTCACTTAGAAGACAAATTAACAAAGGAATAACAGCTATCTGAACTTCAAGGTTTTCCAAAAAAGGGATGTTATTTGGGGGAGGTAGTTAACTCAATGAAATCTCATCATATAAACTCATTACAAATTCTTCCTGAGTAGACAATTTTGGTGATGCTATGTGGTTCTGGTCAAAAACAAAGAAGCAAAGAAACAAGTATTAATTTTTGAAATTTAAGATGATTTTTTGATACATAACTGAAATATTAGTTTCAAGTGTACAACACAGTGACTCAACATTTGTATATATTGTGAAATGGTCACCACAATAAGTCTGGTTGACAACCATCACCACACAGTCACACATTTTTTTCCATGTCATAAAAAAATTTTAAGATCTACTCTCTTAGCAACTTTCAAATATATAACGCAGTGTGCTTGATTATAGTCACCATGCTGTAAAGTACATCCCTATGAGTTAATTATTTTATACCTACAAGTTTGTACCTTTTACCCATCTTCACCTATTCACCCACTCCCCATCGCCCACCTCTGGCAACAATCTGTCCTCTCTGTCTACGAACACATGACGCCTCCAGCTTTGTTCTCAAGGTTGCTTTGGCTATTCAGGGTCTTTTATGGTTCCATACAAATTTTAGGAGTGTTTGTTCTATTTCTGTGAAAAATGCCATTGGAATTTTAATAGGAATTGCGTTGAATCTGTAGATTATTTGGGGTAGTATGGACATTTTAACAATATTCTTCAGTCCGTGAGTACAGAATATCTTTCCATTTATTCGTGTCTCCTTCAATTTCTTTCATCAGTGTCTTATAATTTTCAGTGTACATTTTTTGCGGTACTCGGGCCTCTCACTGCTGTGGCCTCTCCCGTTGCGGAGCACAGGCTCCGGACGCGAAGGCTCAGCAGCCATGGCTCACGGCCCCAGCTGCTCCACAGGCATGTGGGATCTTCCCGGACCGGGGCACGAACCCGTGTCCCCTGCATCGGCAGGCGGACTCCCAACCACCGCACCACCAGGGAAGCCCATAAATTCATTTTTGATGTCTGTAAGTCTGTTTCTATTTTGTAAATAAAGTTCATTAGTATCTTTTAAATTAGAGTCTACATATGAGTGATATCATATGATATTTGTCTTTCTCTGACTTACTTCACTTAGTATGATAATCTCTAGGTAATTATTTTTGTTGCAGTTGTAAATAGAATTATTTTCTTAATTTTTCTTTCTGATAATTTGTTACTAGTGTGTAGAAATGCAACAGATTGATATATTCATTTTGTATCCTGCAACTTTACTGACTTCATTTACTAGTTCTAACAGTTTTTTTGTGGGGGTCTTTAGAGTTTTCTATATATAGTTTCATGTCATCTGCAAGCAGTGACAGTTCTACTTCCTTTCCCATTTGGATGCCTTTATTTCTTTTTCTTGCCTAATTGCTGTGACTAGGACTTCCAGTACTACGTTGAATAAAAGTGGCAAGAGTGGGCACCTTGTTTCTGATCTTAGAGGAAAAGCTTTCAGCTTTTCATCATTGAATATGATGTTAGCTGTGGCTTGTCATATATTGGCCTTTGTTATGTTAAGGTATATTTCCTCTATACCCACTTTGTTGATAAGAACCATTGTTTGAAAGGACTAAGGAACTTAAAAACCTAACAATTCTAATGGCTTTCTCTATTTAATGAAGCTTGAGATGGGAACATTCTCTAAATAGGAATAAAGAGCAAATATCTATTCAATTTACTCTTTCTTTTTAATAAGGGTGGTAGCAGTCTTGCATCATTGGGTTCTGGAATCCTTTTTCCAAATCGTAATAATGTATATGATTGTTACAAGTGCAAATACAAGCCTGAAGACAAGTAATTAGTAGGTTTATATAATAACCCAGCCAGATTGAATTTGAGATTGCCTCTGGTTTATAACAATTTCAGAAACAAAAGTGAGTAAAGGGATTTTAAATTCCAAAAGGACTAGAAACTCAAGTTCAAAGGCACCTTACTGAAACTTGTTTTAAAACTACTGAATCTCAGCAAGTCACTTATTAAAGGTCACAGTTTCAATTCTAACAGAGGTTACAACAGGACTGACCACCACTATGTAATAATGTCTCTATAGTGTTTGTCTTCTCCTGTCAGGAAGAATTATTCATTCTTTATTCATTCAGCAAATATTTATGAATTGTTTCTGTTATACCATTGGTTCTTCTAAGTCATAGAAATACTGAGATGAATAGTTTACATTTCTACACTCAAGGAGCTCACAGTTAGTGGGGGAGCCATACAAGAGAACCAGCCACCACAACAGAACACCAGTAGGTTGTAATCTATGAGTGCACAGAGGAGGGCAGCCAGCTGGGTCAGGAGAGGCCATCCAGAAGAACTGACACATGGAACTTGGTCTTGAACAATAGATGGCAGTTAGCCCAGCAGGAGAGGGCATTCCGGGGAAAAGGTACATCACGTTCAAAGGCAAAGCAAGGAGAGTATGGAGTATCTGGGGAACGACAAGTATTTGAGTGTGTACATACTTGGCAGTGGGGGAAGATGAGGCAAGAAAATCATATAGGGCCAGATCAGAAAAGAATTCCCATGCATGCTAAGGACATCCCAAAGACTGACTCTTGAAAGAGGTGAAAGACCAGCCTTGGGCCAACAAAGAACAGACTTTAATTGTGACACTACAAATCCATATTTAAGCCTATGGCATCCAGGGTATTATTACTCTTTAAAAAATAGATTTGTGTCAAGATTCAGAAGGAATCTCATTTCTAGCCAAGTTTACCAAGGGCAACATGATTCCATCAGCTGATTCTAATTAGACCTACACCTGCATTTTACATAGGAGTGGACCTTTGAGGACTAAGGAGCCAGTTTTCCTTCAAAATAATCAAACAGTGCCCGTTAGCTATGGACAAAGGGTGGAGCCGTTTGGCACAAACTTGAAGAGGGTAGTCTGTAAAGAAAGGGGAAGCCTGTGAGCTGGACAAATATGATAGCAAGTGTCCTGATGATTATAAAACTAGAGGCAAAGCCAAGACCCAAACCCAGGTCTCCTGTTTCCAAGTCCAGTGCTCTTCCCATCGTTTCCTTCTTCTTGCTAGAGAGGCAGTAAAATGTAACCAGCATAGCTGAAAATCCACTGACTCTAACTAAGTTCAAGTTCTAATTCTGCCACTTTTAAGTTTCCTTGTCATTAGCAGCTGCCATAGAACTCAGCATCCTCATGGATAAAATGAATGGGTTTGGGTCCAGATCCATGCTTACAACACCACTTATCTGGCATAGTAACGAGGTAGTAACACCTCTGATTGTGAATGAGTTCTCCCTTCACCCTATTCCTTGAGGAATATAAAAGAGGAGCCTTCAGCTCAGAAAGGTCATGTGCTCACTGGCAGCCAGTGGCAGCAGCCTTAGATGCTAGAGTTCCACGTACCTTGTACTAGGAAAAAAAGAGTCCATTGTTTAAAAAGGAAGAAGAAATGAGCAAGTTTGTAAAGCACTAGCCTGTATGATCTCTAAGGTGACTTCTAGCTAAAAATAATGAACCTTATAGTATTGGGAAGATATGGGAAAATTAGGGGATGATTGAATCTGAGTTGATTCTCACTGAGTGCTATGTGCCTGGCACTATGCTAAAGGTTTCCTACATATTAGTTCATTTATCTTGACAGCAGCCCTGGAGGTGGCTATTATATCCATTTTACAGATGAGAAAACAGAGGTGAAGAGAAGTTGAATAACTCACCCAAGATTACCCAGTAAATAAGGGTGGGAGCTGAGATTTGAACCCCAGAGGTCTCACTCCCATTGGAAGACAATTAATGTGGCCCTTATAATTTATGAGGTGACCACAGTATCCTAAAGAAGATGTGTCAAGCTTTCACTGGCCATGAACCCTCTCAGGTAAATGTAACTCTGTAGAACCCCAGAGTCAGATCACCTTATGTTCATTCTCATGTCTGTACAGAATTTTTTTCCAAATCCAAAGCCTGGAACTGTCTTCCACGAAGGAACAAGCTAATATAGCCTGGCATCCGATTCCTCATCTGTAAAATAGACATAACACTTACTTCTGAAGGTTGTACTAGAAATAAAACTAAACGCTTATCAAAGCACCTAGCTGGCACGTCACCTCCACAATGATAGTTTCTGGGGTGATCCATTTGTCCTTCTGAACAACAATGAGCCAGAGGAAAATGGGAAGTAACGTAGTACTCAACAAGAGGGAAATAGCTAAGTAAGTTAGACTGCGTCAGACTCGGTGGGATACGAAGAAGCCATTTTAAAAGATAAGTATGGAGGCCATAACAAACTAAAATGTTCAATGTAAAAATGCACAACACAACTCTAGATTTACCCTGAGTGTAATTACATACATAGGCTGCACTGAAAAGACTTAACAGAAAAATAAAAGTAGAGTAGTAAGATTGTGAATTTTTGGGTAAATATTCATTATGGTGCTCAACATCGTTAGTTATTGGGGAAATGCAAATTTAAACTACACTGAGATACACCCACCCCAACACCAAAATTAAAGGACAGATAAAACCAAGTGTTGAAGAGGAGCTACTGGAACTCTCATACATTACTATGGAAGGATAAATTCTTCCACCAGTTTGGAAGCCATTTAGCAGTATCTACCAGGCTAAATAGAGTTATGACTTGGTATTTTCATTCCTGGGTATAACTCCAACAGAAATAAGTGGCTGTCTTTACTAGAAGACAAGTATGAGAACATTCATGGCAGTATTATTCAAAATAGTTCCTCAAGGCAGAAACAACCCAAAGGTCTATCTACAGGAGAATGGATAAATAAATGTAGTGTATTCATACAATGGAATACAACACAGCAATGTAAAAGAACAAATTACTGCTACACAAAACAAGGATGAATCTCACAGACATAATGTTCAGCAAAAGAAGCCAGAATCCCATTTATTTGAAGTTCAAAAACAGGAAACACTAATCTATGGGGATAGACGGAGGCCAGAGGTGTGGTTTTGGGGGGATCCTGGGGGTGTTGATTGGAAGAGAGAATAAGAAAGCCTTCTGGTATGCTGGAAATATTCTAAACTTAATCTAGGTGGTAGTTACACAAGTATATAAAATTCATTGAAGATTTGTATACTTTAGTGTTACATAAGTTTTGCCTCAATTTTAAAAAAACAAAAAATTATTAATATTAGTAGCATTCAGTTTTTAATAAATTGAAATCAGACAAAAATTTAAGATAAAATCTGCTTGACTTTCTCTCCTCTCTCTTTTCCCTTGAAGTTTCTTGAGTTTGGAGAATTACCTGATGTACTCAGTGGGAATACATTTCTAAAACAAAAACAGATGGCAATTTTAAAAATATTATGCAAAGCATAATGCAATTAAATCAATTTTTGATCTTTTTTTTTGTTTTCACTTTATGACACTGGACAATCTTTTCTTCTCCAGCTCCTTCTGAGCTGTAGTTTGTCCACTTGTAAAAAGGATGAGAATTTTCGGTGCCTCATTTGAGCAATAAGAATTTGTGAACAAAATCCTGCTAGCACTCAAAAACTTTTGGATGTTTGGGGGAATATTTAGAATATGTGATGTGGACTTAGATGTGTTGGTAGATTCCTTTATAGTTAACAAGATTCTTTTTGTTGCAAACATTTCTCCTTTTTTAACTTCTGTCTTTTGAGTATATACTGTATTCTGAAACAAATTCTGAGAAGTTTCTGACAATTTAGTTGAAGTCACTGATATACTAGACTCGAGCTTTGTCTCTCCTGGAGTAAAATTCATGTGGAATGGAGTTCCAAAGAGACACATCAAACTCCAAATCGTAGCTTATCAGGGCACTTTAGGTAGCTTTGTAGATGGGGCAAGAGGCTTCTCTGCAGAAATCCTTTCCCTGTGTACTGAGGACTTATCTTTTCAGGGTCAACCCCACATGTTCTTGGATCCCAGAATCTCTGTCTGAATCCACCCCACCACCTTCCTGACCTCCTTCCCTTCCAGATATCTGATGGTTGGGGCATCCCGACTGCAGTGACTTCCCCCATTACTACTTGTTATGACTTAAAATGGTCCCAAAACAGTGTCACTACCCATCTCTGTAGCAAATCCGCCTTACATCACATCATCTGTCTACAAGATAAAGAACACAGCTACCACCAGTTCCGCTAATGAAATGTGTCTTCCCCATGTGGGAAAAGACAACCCTGGGAGCTTCTCCCCCATCTCTGGGAGGCTCATGCTCCCCGGCCTTCCTCCCACACTTTTCTACCTGGCATCCTTCAGGTCTAGAAATCTCCATCCCGCCCTCAGTGCGCACCACCGCTGCTTCCCACATTATGGGCATTCAGTTCATTCACCATATGAACTGAAGTCGGAATAATGGCATTTAGAATTCCACACTGATTTGCTATTAAAAGGGATCTAGGCCCGTGCCCCTTGGGAACAAGAGTTGATTTTATAGGTTACCATGAATATATCAGTACTGAATTAATTTAGAATTTCCAAAGTTTAAAAAACTCAGATCTTTCAAATAACTGTGACCACAACCATAAAAGTCAGACCACCAGATTAAGAGACAATAACCAAGGAGTGGTAGTGATGATTTTCAATCCCACAGAGCCTCTTACACAGCAAAAAGAGTCTGAGCTGAAAACAAGATTTACACATTACCTATTTCCGTGTTTTTTTTCCTCAGACACCACCTGGGCAGCTGACCTATTTCCCTGTCAGAAGCAATGACATGAGGCTTTATGTGATATTTTTCTACATCTGTAGGTTTGAAAATAAACAATTTCGAAAACCTGCAGCTCAGCACTTGGCATTTTACCAGAACTTTCCCAACTCCCAAAAGCCAGATCTGTTTTTTATTCCACTATGGAGTGCCTCATTTATCTTTCTAGGAGAAAATATACTAAAAACTAGAAAATTTGGTTCAGAGGATTTATAATGGACACTTAAAACAATCATATAATAGTTCTTATGAAAAGCATATCAGGCCTAGGTTTATTTATATATATGTGTATATATATATATATATACTATGTAGATAGATTTGTATTTATATTATCTATGTATATATAAATATATATAGATAGGTA
>NW_020171825.1:2867675-2871072 GCF_003031525.2 Neophocaena asiaeorientalis asiaeorientalis | reverse complement strand
TCTTCTGTCCCAATTTTTATTCTTTTCTATCTCTTCATTAGTAGATTAATAAGAGGTTGGGTAAGAGAGAGCAACAGAGCTAAAACAGAGACAAAAGACCAGTCTCTTAGTACAATTACTTACAGGATCCTGAGGATAAATTTCATAGTATAGCTAACATCATACCTTTATTCAAAGGGGACAAAAAAGGCTGGTGCTGTCTTTATAGCACATGAGAAATTCATTTTTCCTCAGCAAAAAGAAAAGTGAAAAATGGATTTGATCTGCTCCTTTCAATTAAGAAAAAAATCTACTATGGTGGAAACATTCAATATTGCGGTCATATTACAAATGTTGAAATCTAGAAGTACAGATTTAAACTGCCCTTGAGTGGTCAGATTTATTTCTCTAAGAATAAGCTGGAAAACCCCTGTACAAGTGTAAACCATCATGTGACTCGGTGGCAAAAGGCCTGACACGGGACCTGTTGATTTGAAACATGTATATATATTATGTTGACCAAAACTTTAAATGCTAGCAAAATGTTTTAAAGTGTTTAAATCACAAGCCAATTATCATTTCCAGGTAGGCCTGCAAAATGGGGCACGTAACTGTTTGTGCCATCCGCTTTGTCAGTGGCAAAGGCTCTCCTCCGTGAGTGTCTGAAAGGGCCCCCTTTGGTGAGACAGTTCACCCAGGCCTTGGGGTGGGAGGGGTCCAAATGGCTATTCAACCGCTTAAGCTGGCCCACGAGCCCAGCCCAGAGACAAAACAAAAGCAGAAGCTGTTGTCCCAGCTAGAAGAAAGCCACCCACGAAGGGGAAGCCCCCACTGAGACCGCCTGTCCTTTGAGCAGGTGTTAATGTCGTCCCCACCTTGTGGAGAACAAGAAGGCTCAGAAGGTGGCAACGGCACACTGTGGACCCCACTGAGCTCGCTGGCCTCCTGCCTGCCTTGGGCCATGAAAGGGGAGTTCCCGAATTCATTCTCAAGGGAAGGGCCAGGCTGAGATGTCTCATCTTCAGAAAGACTCTTCGCACGGGTTAACTCGGAAGACAGAGGAGCTCTAGCTAAGCTGGTGGAAGCTATTAGGACCAGTTATAATGACAGATATGCAGAGATCCACCATCACTGTGAGGCAATATCACAGGTCCAAAGAAAATCTGTGGCTCTCATTGCCGAGATGGAAAGGCAAAGGCTGAAGATCTTGCCACCAAACTGGGATGAAAGCACAATGCTAACTTTTCTGTACATAAAAATAAAAATTATCCTTCATAAAAACCTCAACCTCATAACAGTATCTTCACTCTCCAAATTCCCATAGTGCTACTATACCCTAGAACACACAAACTCACGCATGTTGTTTTTCTAATTGAGTTAATGTGAGTGATGTGTCTTCTCTAAGTTATAATCTACAGTTTATAATCTCTTCAAGTCTAGAAAACGTTCTTTGTTGCTCCACCTTGTATTTTAGTTACTTGGTACCTGTCCTAAACCTCTCCTACCAGACTATAAGTTTATTGAAGGGAGGAAGTATATGCTACTCATCTTTGGGCTGAACGGATTTAGGACTAAGATCATTTTGTTGTTGAAGTTGTTGTTTATATCGTCAAAGCTCCTAGGACAGTTCTGCTCACCCAGTAAGAGCATGGCAGCAAATGAGCAATGCCTAAATAGGGCCCCCAGGGACGCCACCGTGTGCCCACATCTACATCAGATATCAATCTCCCTGCCTCTGGGATTATCGCAACACTACAAGTGGTGAATGGGTTAGTAGTTCTATCATGGTTGTAACCAAAATTTCAGTGGCTTCTCAAGGCAAAAGTTTCTTTCCGATTTACAAAATGTCTGAAGCAGCTGCTCTCCTTGACATGGTGACTCAGTGCTGGAGGTTGCCTCCCTCTGTGACTCCTCTATGTCAAAATGGTCACCACCAAAGGGAAGAAGATTATGGAAACCTAGACTTGTTTTTAATTGCCTTGGACCAGAAGTGACAAAAGGCCCTTTTGCTCATGGCCCATTGGCCTAATCTAGACACCTGGCCCCAAGTCAATTAAAAGGGAGACTGAGAATTAGGGGAGTCCATGGAATATTTGGTGAGTATTGCTGGCTCTGCCATACAACTGAATTTAAAAAATGAACCAGGGGATCAGTTAAGGAATGCCACTTACGCAGAGAGATGTCTGTACCCACAAGGTGCACGACGATGATGTAATGTTTCATCGTATCATTGAAACAAGAGCTCCACCATTTTTATATACAATATGATCTAAGTTTATGAATTTACTTTTACCATTTTCAAGGAAAGCAAGTCCAATAAGAAAATGTGTTTTCTACTTCATATAAAGCAATGAGGTGTTATGATTTGGCTTTGGAAGAAAGTTCTTAAAATAATATATCAGGCTCATCTGTTGAGGCCCTTCTGCTGCAGCTATTGCCCAGTTTGCTATCTCTTATAATAGTAACCAGCTTTGAGGCCAAAATAAACCCTCTAGTTGTTCTCTAGAACACCCCATCTGCCTCATCCTTCAACACAAGTAGTGCTTCCAGAGCTCTTAATGGCTACGTCAGTGCGCACTATAAATCAATTGTCACGTGGCTTCATTCCATCCAGGCTGAAAAGATGTGCTCATTTCGTCTCTGTTGTAAGAATACTTGAATTTTTTAAATTTCATACAGCAACTTTCTTCATATCGCTAGCTTAAAGATCATCTTTGGGATGGTAAACAAAAATTCTCTAAAAACATTCCTTTAGGATCAAAATAATACCAGAAGAGAATAATCACCAAAAAAACAAAAACAAAAGTTTTGCATCTTTTAACAAATGCATTTATTCTATTTATATGTACACAATAATCATGATGGCCCTTTTCTTCATTCACTAGGGGAAAAAAAGGAAAAGACCTATTTTTTGTAACTTATAAATATTTTTATAACTTATAATTCTGATAACTCCTTAAAGGCTGTGACCAAAAAAAAAGGTTATAATAATTACATTGGTATTCTCCCAATATTAGAAACGTTTTGAAATACAAAGGTAAAAACAATCAGAGAATGACATGAAGTTACCCTTTTTCCTCTTATTCTCCCTAGAGATACAAATGGAATTTCTGTTCTTCTAGAATCTCTCCCATGTGTTTTATTATGGTATCACATTCAAATCAAAGAACTAAGGCTGGGAAATGCCAACAGCCGGCAAAGGTACCAAAGAGAAGTTATTCTCTTCCTGAAATTTTTGCAATCAGGACCCGTTAAGAAATGATTACCCAGGGAGGGAGACGCAAGAGGGAAGACATATGAGAACATATGTATATGTATAACTGATTCACTTATAAAGCAGAAACTAACACACCATTGTAAAGCAATTATACCCCAATAAAGATGTTTAAAAAAAAAAAAGAAATGATTTCCCAGAATC